>NW_022196895.1:37927220-37957739 GCF_008632895.1 Mastomys coucha | reverse complement strand
AGCAGGAAGAACAAGAAAGAGGTGAGAGGGAGGATGCCTAAATTTGTAGGCTTTTTCTATGAGCTTGATCTAAATGCAGGCACTGCTGTTAGATCTGAAGAAGAGTTCATGGGCTGGGGCTGATTCTAAGCGATGGAGAATTTGTCGTCTTGCATAAGGCCCTGAAAACTTAGCACTGGGAAAAAAAAATAAGGAAGACAAGGTCCCCATACTACCTATATTGGCTAGAAGCATGTCTTGTTGAGTCCAGTGTTTCTCAGAATATTTTTTTCTGTGTCTGAGTACATGTATGTATACACACATGTATGTACAAGCATATATGAAGATGCATGTGTATATACACACAGGGACATAGGCACAGGAGATTTGGGTCCTTTCTCCTTTTTGTAAGATATAAACAGGTAAGGAGTATTGAGAAAATATTTTCTGAACCAAGGAGTCGGCTTGCAAAGATTTTTAGCTAGTTCATTTAACAAATGTGGTTGCACTCATTGAGTGTAAGAATTGCCCTGCAAATGGGGCCTAAGGAATTGTCTACAGACATCAGTGGTGGCAGCAAAGTTCACTGGCACTCCAATAGCTGTTAGTCTGTGTCAGTTGCTCTGCAGGGAAGTCTCTTTCCTTGGGATAACATCTGACTCCGAAGCCCGAGGTTCCTTTCAGTGTGGCATCTACCTACCTTCTCACTTTTACTTAGAATAACCATGCAGTTCCTTAGACTCCAACAGGATTGATGAAGCCTGTGCCATGAATGGGCATTTTTAGATAATGTGTGCGAGTGCCAATTAATTCTTTTGGTTTTTGTTTTTTGTTTTTTTTCTTTTTTGTCACCTTGACACAAGGTAGAGTCATCTAAGAGGGAACCATAGTTGAGAAGATGCCTCCATCAGACTGTACTGTAAGCAAGGATACGAAGCATCTTCTTGAGTGATGGTTGATGTTGGACTGCCTGACCTGGGTGCTATAAGACAGAAAGCTGAGCAAGACCGTTATCAGCATTATTCCTTCTTGGTCTCTGCTTCAAGTTCCCGCCACCAGGTTGAGTTCCTGTTCTGACTTCCTCAGTGATGAACTGTGATGTGGAAGTATAAAGCCAAACACACCTTTTCCTCCCCAAGTTGCTTTTTGGTAATGGTTTTTATTACAGCAGTAGAAGGCAAGCCATGGGTGTGGCTCCTCAGGTATTGTCTGAGGATCCAGAATTGCTCCTGGGCCCTATGCCTTTTCTGTCTTAGAAAGCTTTGCCTCCATTGGCTGAGGCTGACACTTGCCCCTTTTTGTTTCTTGTTAAAACAGTGAGATCCTGCAAGAGTCTCTAGTTCTCAGTATGGTTTGGGAAAGCAAAACCAAGTGGTGACTTAAGAGGTCTTGAAGTGAAGGGTGAGCTGCACAGTTAGCAGGTGCCTTAAACTGAAAGTGTTTCTTGATATCACCAGCGTTTTAAAAAAGAATGTTTTGTTTTTATAAAACCAATATTCAAGGCCATCGTTTTTGAGTGGTATGTATGTATATGTTGTATGTATGTGATGTGTATGTGTATGTGCATGCGTATGTGCATATGTATGTGTATGTATGTATGGAGGCCAGAGGAAGACATTGGGTGTCTTGGTTAATTTCATTGAGATAGGATCTCTCACTGAACCAGGAGCTAGGCTGGCAGCCATCAAGTCTCCCTGACCCTCTGTGTCCACTTGCCATAGCCTGTGGGGTTACAGGCAAAGACACTGTAGCTGTCTTTGACACACTAGAAGAGGGCATCAGATCCCAATACAGATGGTTGTGAGCCACCATGTAGTTGTGGGGAATTGAACTCAGGACGTTTGGAAGAGTAGTCACTGCTCTTAACCATTGAGCCATCTCTCCAGCCTCCAGTTTTTTAAATGTGGGAATTAGCCAGGAGTCACTCTTATCCACTGAGTCCTTTCCATAGCTCTGAGGTAATTTTATGTGTGTGTGATTATATGCAATATGCAATGTAGAGCGTATAGTAACTGTGAAGTCAGTGGTTTCAACAAATGAATTAGGTCAGGTCAACGATAACCCAAGTCTCTAGTGGGGATGCATGCATTCAGCTTTTGTGTAGCTAAGGAATCTCAATTTCTTTTTTGTTCCTGGAAGGTAGTTTTGCTGAGTTCTTGGCTTATTTATTTATTTTTTTCCTGTTGGTGTGCTGAATATATTAACCCAATTCTCTTTGGCCTGCAAAGTTTCTGATGGGGGAAAAAAATAAAACCCACTGCCAGCCTCCCAGAAGCCCCCTATATTCGACAGGTTTCTTTTCTCTTGCTGCTTTTAGTGTTCTCCCTGTGGCCTTTCATACTGGATAACACGGCTGATGTCAATTTCTTCAGACACCTCCTAGTTGGAGTTTGTTGAGATTTTGAATTTTTATTCATATTCTCTCTCTCTCTGTCTGTCTCTGTCTCTCTGTCTCTGTCTCTCTGTCTCTCTGTCTCTCTGTCTCTGTCTCTCTGTCTCTGTCTCTGTCTCTCTCTCTCTCTCTCTCTCTCTCTCTCTCTCTCTCTCTCTCTCTCTCTCTCTCTCCCTTTCTCCAGGGTTTCTCTGTGTAGCCCTGGCTGTTCTTGAACTCACTCTGTAGACCAGGCTGGCCTTGAACTCAGAAATCCACCTGCCTCTGCCCCCCAAGTGCTGGGATTAAAGGTGTGCGCCACCACCACCCGGCACATATTTTCTCTTTTAAAATCTGGTGGTTTGGGGCCGGTATTGCTTATAATCTCTCTTTCCCATTTTCAATGATTTCTCCTTTAAGACTCCACACGTGTGTAACAAACATAAGTGTAACCCGGGCCCACCCGACAACATTCGTGTGTCATCAAAGGCCTCAGCAGGTCTCTTCATTTTTATGTCTTCTACAGCCTGCTTTCAAGTCCCTTGCTACTGTTGCTTTCTCTCCTTTAAGTCGTTTATCTCTGTTGATATTCTCATCTTGTTCACACTTTCATGAATTCATTTAGTTCTTTGATTTTTTTTTTTTTTTTTTTTTTTTTTTTTTTTTTTTTTTTTTTTTTTTTTTTTTTTTTGCCTAATCGAACATCTTAAAAATAATTATTTCAAGTTCATTGTCAGGTAATTCATGTACCTGTTTCTTTAGGGTGAGTTTCTGGACATTTATTTGGTTCTGCTACTGGGCCGTTTTCTCATGGTGTGTGTGTGTGTGTGTGTGTGTGTGTGTGTGTGTGTGTGTGCCCATTTAAGTCCTGTGAATTTTTTTTTAGAGAGATTTGGATCTATGAAACAATAACCACCTCTCCCGTTTATCATGGGCTGGCTTTTTACAAAGGAGCCTCACGAATCAGTCAAGCCAGAGAGTGTGCAGGCCTCTCAAAGCTGAGTATCTCCTCTTGGCCTTTATGTGATTTCACAGATGCAGAAGAAGGCTCTGTTACTAGGAGCCAGCTTTCTCTTGTTTCTGCCTGTTATCTGTTTAGGGTACTGCAGGCTCTTTAAGGCTGTATCTACCTGCAGTGTCAGCCTTTTTCCTCAGTGACCATTAGGCCTCTAAGTACACTACTTCCTTCCTCCCCCTTGAGTCATGTCCCCAGGCAATGCTTGCTGAAGCCTGTGTTGAAAGAACATTTCTTCTCTCCTTTTGCTTTTGTGGGAGAAACAGGCTCTTGTTTTCTCCCCCTTTCTGCTCTCCTGCGCTGGTTGGGAGGGAGCTGTCCGTGGTTGGAGGCTAATTTGGATGGATTAAGGACTATGTAGGGCAATAGTGAGGTTCAGGGTTGAGTGTGTCTCTGTAAGAACTTCTCCAGTCTGGATTAAGCTAAACTGGGGAAAATCTGCACTAGAAATGGGTGGCACTAACTCCTGCACTGAGTTCCTGACTGGAGGAAAAAAGGGAAGAGAAGAAGCCAGCCAAGTATCTTGTTTTTTTTTTTTTTTTTCCTCTTGGTTTGTGAATTCACTGAGATGTAGACAAGTAGCTTCCCAAGGACATGGACCAGAGCTGGCTAGGCAGCCAGACTTTCCCCACCACGATGAACCAGGACCTGACACACCTCTCTCCTCCCAGCCCAGCATGGTGATGTGTGTAACAGCTAGGGACAGGATGGTCAGGATGTCAAGGCCAATCCCTGGCATGCAGACTTTAAGGGCAGCCTGGATTACATGACACCCGGACACCTGGTATCATCACAAGTGACTCCGTCAATAAACATTATAACCCTCTCCTGCCTTCATTTGCTTGCCTCAGGCATTTTATCACAGGTTCATTTTTTTTTTTTTTTTTTTTTTTTTTTTTTTTTTTTTTTGGTAGAAAAGTTGCTCTTACAGTAAGTGACAGCAGCGCACTTTTCCCTTGCTTTGGCATGACTGTTCTGCCCTCACTTGGGTGTACTCCACCTCCTAATTAGTTTAAGGAGGTCTCACAAAGGTAATTTTGTTTGTATATTTTTGTTAAATCATTGTTTTTGTGGGAGGACAAGAACTGGAGGCTTCCTGTTCCTCCATCTTATATCATTCCCAAGTATAATCCAGATCTCTGTTTTATGAGATGGGGATAATGAATATTACTAGAACTTTGGTGATTAAGGTGATAGAAGTGCTAACATATCTGCTCCCTGTCACTTCTGCACTAGGGATGCAATACCTATTGCAGACTTCTGGCTTTGCAGCCTTTTCTTGTCTGTCTCTCTTTAGCAACGGTTGCTAGCATTTAGCAAAGGCTTAGCACACGTCCTTCATTCTTCATATTCCTGTTATATGCATAAACTCTTTTGTTATCACAGTTGTAAATAGGCAATGCTGGCATCCCATTTACATATGAGAAAATTGGTTATAGGAAGGAGATATTTTATTCAGGGTCAGGAAGCCTAAACTGGTCTCAAGATTCAATTTAAGAGGCATTTCGCTTTTAACTACATTTATTGTCGGGGAGAAAGTTTAAGTTAGTTACAGAATGAAAGGGGCTCTTGGTCCTGATTGCCATGAAAATAAATGTATGGGATGTTATGTACACTGAGCTATAGTCGCCTCAACTGCAAACTGAGTGATAGTTTCAGCCGGGTGTGCTGGTTCCCTGCTTCAGTTCCAGCATGTAGCAGGCAGAGGCAGGTGGGTCTCTTGAACTCTCTCGAGTTCAAGGCCAGCCTGGTCTACAGAGTTCCAGGACTGCCAGAGGTATGTAGTGAGAGTCTGTCTTGAGAAATACAGTACCCTCTCTCTAAAGAGTGATCATTTTTTAAAACTATTTTTATTTTGATTTTTGAATTTCAATGCACTTTAATAATATCTATATCCTTCCCAAGTCCTTGAGTCCCTCCTTCCCTTTCAATTTCATATTCTCTTCATCTATAATTATAAATGCCCCTCCCCCTCTCTCTTTCTCTCTTGAGTCCAGTTATTGTTGCCCATATGTTCATGGGTGTATGGCTGACCACTTAGGCATGGCCAAACTATTGGGGGCTTCTCAGAAACTGTGGATTGCCTCTAGTTGGTAACTGAGGGTGACCCTTGTGAGCCCTTGTGACACACGGATGTGTGTCACATCCGTGCTGGCATGCTGACCAGTGTGGTCTTGCGCAGGTTTTGTGCAGGCAGCCTTACCTGTTGAGGGTCCATGTCTGCTCCGTTTACAGAAGGGAACTCCACAGGTACTTGGTCTCTGCACTTCGGTCAGTTGAGGTTCTTTGCAAACAGCATCCATCTGCTGCTAAAAAGCAGCTTCTTCGTTGAAAGATGAGAACGGCCCCAATCTATGGGCGTGAGAATTAAGTGTTTGGAAAGCAACTGAAAACTATCTGTTGAGCAAACATCATTGTGGTAGCCTCCTGACTCTTTGGGTTTTGCATGGTGAAACAAATATTCTTTTTTTTTTTTTTTTTGATATCTTCTTTATTTACACGTAAATTTCTCCTTTCCCAGTTTCCCCTCCAACAAACAAACAAACAAACAAAAACAACAAGAACAAACCCCTGTTGCCTCCCCCCTCCCCATGCCTGCCACCCTACCCTCTCCCATTTATTGGCCCTGGCATTCCCCTACACTGGGGCACAGAACCTTCACAGGACCGAGGTCCTCTCCTCCTATTGATGATCAAATTTGCAATCCTCTACTATACACATGCTGCCAGAACAATCAGACCCACCATGTGCAGTCCTTGGTTGGTGGTTGAGACCCTTGGAGCTCTGAGGGTACTAGTTAGTTCATATTGAAACAAATATTCTTGACTGCTTCCTTCCAGTCTGTCTGGGCTGGCCGGTGCCCTGAGCAGACCTTGGGCACAAATTCCACAGCCAGTCCCACAATACCTAAAGGATGCTCCACTCCCAGGTGCTCTAACACACTCAAGATCAGAGGTGAGGAGGACACAACATCTGTCCCAACACTGGGAGTAATTGGGACCAACAGGACCCAGGCACACAGGAACTCTGCCAGCTCTGTGGCACTGGTTCCTTCTGGTCTGTCTGGGCTGGTGCCCTGAGCAGACCTTAGGCACAAAATCTGCAGCCAGTCCCACAACACTCAAAGGAAGCTCAACTGAAAAGGCGCTCTAACAAGCTCAGGATCACAGGATCCCAAAATCACAGGATCACAGAGACAGCTTGACTCTGAGGAGTTCTGACACAAACTAGATCACAGGAAGGATTTACCAGGCTCCAGTAAGATTTACCAAGGGCAAGTAGCACTAGATATAATCAGATGGCAGGGGGCAAGTGTAAGAAAATAAACAACACAAACCAAGGTTACTTGGCATCATCAGAACTCAATTCTCCCACCATAGCAAGTCCTGGACACACTATCACACTGGAAAAGCAAGATTCAGATATAAAATCACTTATCATGATGATGATATAGGACTTTAAGAAAGACGTAAATAACTCCCTCAAACAAATACAAGAGAACACAGGTAAACAGGCTTCTAGTGAAGCCCTTAAAGAGGAAACACAAAAATCCCTTAAAGAACTACAGGAAAACACAATCAAACAGGTGAAGCAAATGAACAAAACCATCCAAGATCTAAAAATGGAAATAGAAACAATAAAGAAATCAGAAAAATAGACAACCCTGGAGATAAGAAAACCTAGGAAAGAAATCAGGAGTTATAGATGAAAGCATCACCAACAGAATACAAGAGATAGAAGAGAGAATCTCAGGGGCAGAAAACACCATAGAAAACATTGACACAACAGTCAAAGAAAATGCAAAATGCAAAAAGCTCCTAACCTGAGCTGGGCGGTAGTGGCGCACACCTTTAATCCCAGCACTTGGGAGACAGAGGCAGGCGGATTTCTGAGTTCGAGGGCAGCCTGGTCTACAGAGTGAGTTCCAGGACAGCCAGGGCTATACAGAGAAAACCTGTCTGGAAAAACCAAAAAAAAAAAAAAAAAAAAAAAAAAAAAAAAAAAAAAGCTCCCAAAACATTCAGGAAATCCAGGACACAATGAGAAGACCAAAGGATAATAGGTATAGAAGAGAGTGAAGACTCTCAAGGTAATGGGCTAGTAAATATCTTCAACAAAATTATAGAAGAAAACTTCCCTAACCTAAAGAAAGAGATGCCCATGAGCATACAAGAAGCCTACAGAACTCCAAATAGACTGGACCAGAAAAGAAATTCCTCCCATCATATAATAATCAAAACACTAAATGCATTAAACAAACAAAAAAAAATGTAAAAGCAGTAAAATGTCAAATAACATATAAAGGCAGACCTATCAGAATTATACCAGACTTCTCACCAGAGACTATGAAAGCTAGAAGATCCTGGGCAGATGTCATACAGACCCTATAAGAACACAAATGCCAGCCCAGGCTATTATACCCAGCAAAACTCTCAATTACCATAGATGAAAAAAGCAACATATTCCATGGCAAAATGAAATTTATACAATATCTTTCCACAAATCCAGCCCTACAAAGGATAATAAACGGAAAACACCAACATAAAGAGCAAAACTACACCTTAGAAGCAAGAAAGTAATCTTTCAACAAACCCACACAAACCTGATTCCACCTCTTACAACAAAAACAATAGGAAGTAACAATTACTTTTTCTTAATATTTTAATATGAAAATTAATATTATCAACATATCCTAATTGATTGAAATCCAAAAATATGAGGAATTAGAAATTTGTTAACTGTCATCCAATGGTCTCTCTAATTTGGTAAGTGGAGAAATATGTTCAATATTGTACAATCTATATACTCTTTCTGCTTGTTTGTTCATGATAGTGTCTTGCTGTGTACCACATAATGGTCTTGAAAACATGCTTCTCCTATCTCAGCCTCTCTATTGGTAGTATTGTTTATTTCATGTTTTTACACCATACTATGGTTTTCAGAACAGCTTACATATTTCAAAAGTATTTATACAGCCAAAAGAAATGTAGACAATTAACTTGGGAGGTGGCTTATAAGAGAACAACAAAGAGTGAGACTAAATGCTTTGCTTGATGTTTGTAACTAATGTATCAAGTTTGAAGAAGAGGACTTTATAAGTTGCTCTTTCTCTGAGATGAATGCTTTTCAAAATCATCACAGCCAATGAACCAGATTCTTCCCCTCACCTAATGTCTGTGCCACTCTCCAAGCAGAACCATTGTTCATTGAAACAGTTGGTGAATGACTTCACTAATAGACCATCTTAAAACACACACCATTTCAGATAGACCATCTTAATACACATACCATTTCTTAAATGAATGTAACCTGTTCTCTGTAGCCTGAGAATGAAGACAATACCCCAGTCAAATAGCTTTGACCATAGCAGGAAATCTGTATCCAAAAATCGTGCCTACAAATCCTTGGCACAGCAGAACTGTCAACTCTCAGCTTAGCTGCTAAGCAGGTAAAATCCTTTGGTGATATGAGGGGCCTTGAAGTACAGTCTTATTACAATGAACTCCAATGTCTAAAATCTGTTCTTATTTTGGGCTTGTACTACAGTAAGAGCCAAGATTTTAAACTCTACTAAAAACAAAACAAACAAACAAATAAACAAACAAAAAGACTTTATCTATGTTCATTTAAAAAAAACTAGTAATGCTGTATTATTTTAAAATATACAGCAAATATGTTTGGCGTTATTTAAAATATATATTGAGAAAAACGTATGTATTTTCATTATTGCTGCAGACAAGCATCTACATAAGACAGCTTAATTGATTGTTTTATATCAAACAACTTTTATACTACTCACTTTTATTGTTACAATATTTTATAAATTTTAAAGAATATGACAAAATAAAAAAAGGTATTGCAGGTATCGAAGGGGGGTCTCTGGGAAGAGTTGGGTACAAAAGGGAAAGAAGAATGTGATGTAATTCTATTTACTTAAAATATGTTTTTAAATGTTAACAAATTTAGATAAACAAATTATGTATCTTTTCTCACCATAATGCAATAATACTTAAATCAATTAATAAAAATAAACTCACTGTGAAAAGAAAACAAGGAAACCCAAATATTCTCTTATTCAAATGACTGCTGTTTATACAGAATAAACTGTATATAGTTAGATCAACCTCAAATAGAATATTTTATTGTAACAAGTAATTACTCAATTATTATGAATATTATTTTGTGTTAATTATAAATGGTAATTATGCTGCTGAAGGTGCCTATAATTGACATATCCAAATGCAAAGCAACATGAAAGATGAATTTTTCAACAATTACATGGAAAAACTGGATTGTGTTGTATTTACGCCAGTCACCGTTCCTTTGCCCTCTCCCACGCTAGTTGACTCTAATTAACTAGTCTCCCTCCTAGGCTCATAGCTTGCTTTATTTTACTTTATGCATATGCATATATTATACAGATGAAAATTCATGGAGCTGAATGTCTTTTTTTTTTTTTTTCAGGACAGAGTTCATTCAAACAGGCAGAATTTCAATCACAGGGGCGGGATTTCTCAACTGTATTCTGGAAACTTTTGCTAGTACGTTCTTAAGGCAAGGAGCCCAGAAGGTAAGCTTGTTTTAACTTTGAACTCACGTTCATTTAAAGAAAGCATGGAGGTTTCAGTTGGGTATTGACTAAGACAGAGTAGAAGTATGTTACGAACTGATATGATAATAATAGGGGAGTTGATGAATACACATATCCTCAGAATTTCTCTTAATGATTGTTATTTAAGTCAAGAGTTTTTACCCTTCTCCTTTGAGCCCAGGCTGAACCAATCTGAAAGGAGCGCTGCACAGGGCTGTTGAGCTTGGTAATGCGTTCTTCCTAATGTGGAGGGGGTTCTGTCCTGGATCCAGACTGGTTTAGCCTAGGTTGGAAGGGAGTAGCTGAAATCCTACAAGGTCTGATGTCACTTTTACTCACTGAAAAATTATTGTGCTTGTTTTCTGATGGACTACAATGTGTGCATTTGTTAAAAAAAAAAAAAAAAGAAAAAGAAAAAGAAGGAAAAAAAAAGAAAAAGAAGGAGGAAAGGAAAAATAACACCCCTGTCCTCCTATCTGCAAAACTGCTACCTCAAAATAATGCCCCTGGCGAGAAAATTAATTTTATCACTGTGTTGCTGACTGAGTTGACTCCTTGTTCATCTATTAAATCCCATATTAGAAAAGCCATAATAATAATTAAGTATAATTGTTTTGCACATAAGTCTATTCATCAAAAAGAAGGGATCCCTTTTGGGAGAGATAATATTTAAAATTTGAGTTGAAGCTTCTTATTATTAAATTGGCTGCACATCGATATCTGTACAGAAAAAAAATCCTTTCTGGTAGTTTGTATGAAAACAGATAGGAGACTGTTTGCATCCTGGGGGAGGGACTTCAGCTGCTGCACCTGAGGTAAATCTATGTTGTCCCATTCACCCCAGTGACTTTGTATTTTACCTGTCTTCAGTCTGAGCCTGCTAATACTTGTTAATCATATCTTGATCCCCATTTTATTGGTGAAAGATGATTAAATAAGGATGTCCCATACAGTCCTTCCATCTCACCTGTCTTCTTTCTTCTTATGGGAGAATACCTGCATTGTGCTAGGAACTGTGTAAAATGTGGGTAAGTGGATTTATTCTGTCACAGGAATAGTACAATTTAGGCTCTAGACTCACATCCCATGTTTCATTGGCAAATGTTCACTCCCATCCGAAGCCCCAGGCAGAAGTGGTAAGGGCCTTACCATCTCAAGACAATCAACTTCACATGGAACAACACAACAACACAAGTCCTGGGGCTTGTATATGTTAGGATTCGTTGGTTGTCAGTGGCATAGCACACTTTGGGTTGGTCATTGGAACGGTACAAGGGTCCTGAAACTGGCTGATGGCTTCAGGAAGAGCTGCCATGAGGCGGGAGCTTCTGAATATCTTTGTAGGATTCGTTCTCTAACCCAGTCTGTCCCTGACTGTAGAGATGATTGTGTGCCTCTGGTTCTTTTTCTTGCAGCCTTGTTCTCTCTGTTTAGTGGGTTGTGACACTGTCCAGGTGTTATGTCAAATAGAGTTCTAGTCAATGAGAAGACTGCCTGCATCTATCTATCTATCTGTCTGTCTGTCTGTCTGTCTGTCTGTCTGTCTGTCTGTCTATCTATCTATCTTTCTATCATCTATCCATCATCTATCTATATGCATCTATTTCTGTTTCTCTGTATCTATCATCTATGTCTATGTATCTATCATCTTTGTTCATTCATTCATTTGTTTCTTTTTGTTTCTGTCAGCAAAATGACTATCCATTTATTTCTTCTTTTTCTAATGTCTCTGGAAAAAGAGGGCCTTGTTTGTAAGCAGACCAAACAGGACTAGGAGATTAAGTGAGAGCTATAAAACATGACCTTCTCTGCTGTGACCATGGGGATCAGGGCTGAGGTCTCTTCTCAGAGAAAATATTCCCTAAGCATTTTTGTTTCTAGCATGTTCTCATGGTAGACTCTGTACCCTAATGGGAGGGGGGAGTGAGAGCATTCCGTTCCTACCTCCCTTTCTCTCTCTCTCTCCTCACCCTCCACCTCCCACCCCACCCCTGTGTGCTATGTGTGCCAGAAGAGGATGTTAGATGTCTTTCTTTGTCTCTCTTTGAACCTGAAGCTAGCCTGGTGGTCAGTAAGACCCAGCCATCCTCCTGTCTTCCACCCACCTATTGAGTTTGGGTTACAGGTGTGTGTAAGTGAGTGTGTGTGTATGTGTGTGTGTGTGTGTCCAGCTTTTTGTGTGGGTGCTGGTATCTGAACCCAGATCCTCAAGCTTGTACAGAGAATGTTGTTACCCACTGAACCATCTCTTCGGCCACAGCTTTATTAATCTTGATCCTGATTCCTCCATAACCTGTGATACCTTGGATAGCGCCTGGGACGTGCTTGTGCAAATGAATAGACCAAATGGAAATGGAATGCACAGCAAGGTGCCTTGCTAGCTTCTCATGAATATTCACTGGAACACAACCAACAATACCAAGTGACTCTAATGTTTTTACCCCAGGAACCCTTTATGTTTTGTTGTGTTTGGAAGTAAGAGAATATATATATATCTAACCCCGCTAGCTTCTCTAACTTTGTCTTCTGAAGAGGCTAAGTTTAATTAGCTTTTCTGTTTTAGAAGGCATCCATGCTTAAGTGTCTCTTATCTCTTGCCCACGTGCTGATGTTTCTAGGGCCAGCCCACCTTCCTGCTAAACCTCCGAGCTTTACCTGCATAACTGCCTTCTGCCCACGTGCCTGTGCCAGGGTCTTAGGTGACTGTACTTTCCCTTTTGAACTTTGTCCTTGACGCTGCTTAGCAGAGGTAACAGCAGGAGCTGATAGTTATTTTTTCCCACTAGAAGCAAAACTAGACACTCAAACTTTCTATGTCTGTAAGTTAACGTCGGGCTGTCGATGTGGGGCTCGAGGCCGAGGTCACTTGTGTTTCTAAGCCTCTCGGGACTTATTCAATTTCATTTTTTTTTCCTCCTTTCCCTTCGATATCTAGTGCAGTTTGTAACTTGGGGTCCTTTCTGGCCCACACGCTGGATTTCACACACCAGTCAGAAGCTGCTCTCCTCTTGGGTTAGATGGAGTGATTGTCAGAGTTATTGATTTCCTTAGACTGCCAAGCTCCAGGTTTGCCTCTGCAGTGGGAGCGCTTGCACATAGGTGGCGGCGGTGCACCCTCCCATTGCTTTGGGACCCAGCTGAAGTCCCTTTGCCCAAGTTTGTTTATCGGCCAAAGAGGGATTTTTTTATGTATTCCTAGAGACGCAAGTGCAAAATGTGAGGGGTTTTAAGTCGGAACACAGAGGTCACACGTAAACACGCGGTCTCTTTGTTTTTAAGGGTGAAAAGCATCCAATCGCATGCTTCTCTGTCATGCTCTCTTCTTATTACACGTCCCTCTCCCAACGCATGTGAACACGGATGGTGCACAGTACTAGATTTGAAACCTTTTTCAACCCCATAGGCATCTTCGGTGACCATCGTACGTTGGGCATTGGGTAGAGTGCTGGAGACACATTGAAGTGAGATACGTTTACAGGATGGAGACTGTGCCTTGTGCAGTTTTAGTTTGGGGGCTTGCCGCTGAGGGTGAAAAGCATGGCAGACAGTGACTAAACAGCTGCTGGTGTCAGGTGTGGGTGGCACCCAGCCTGGTGTCAGCGCTCAGTACTCTTGAGTCTGAGAAGGGTATTAATGAGGCGGCTCGTGGGTGTGAAAGCTGTAGATGACAAGCCCCGTGCCTATTGTACATTGCCTTATCCACTTCTCTGAGCAATCAGTGGCATAGGAGTAGAGGTTCTCCTTTTATTTGCATAGGGAAACCAAGATCCCAAGTGACAGAATGGTTTTTTCAAGGTTACAAAATTAGATAGGGCAACTGGAATGTGATCTGAAGCTTGTCTGACTCCAGAGTGTGATCCTGGTTTCTAACTCTGGTCCCATCTATGATCTCTGCACTTACCACTTAAACTGTGTGTGTGTGTGTGTGTGGGGTGGTTGTGGTTCAGGCCTGAAGTATGTGTTTAGAATAGTCAACAAGGGCTTAGGTACATAGTGAGGAAGAAAGGATGCAGGAAGAGGGAGCCTGGTTATGATGGAGGAACTCAGACAGGGCAGGAGAATGGGGTGCTGCTGGTCACTCTTATAGTGTTAGACGCAGGAATCCTTTGTTTAGTTAGTAAAGAGCCTGCCTGCCACCAACAGCATGAAGGTCTAATGTCAACCTCCTAGATCTCCTGTTAAAAACCTGGTCGTCTAATCCCAGTGCTGAGGAGGCAAAGAAAGGTAAATCCCTGAGACTCACTGGCCACGCAACCTAAGTCTACCCAGGAAGCTCCAGGCCAGTGGGAGACTTTGTCTCAAAACACAAGGTAGGCAGCTCTTGGGGAACAACATTGGGAGTTCATCTCTTACGTCACATGTACATACATCTTCACACACACTTGCACAAACATCACACCACCCGTACACATACACACACACACAAACAGGTGCACAGACACATACAGACAGATAGAAACATATAAACACATACAGACAGAAACACAGATGCGCAGACATATACAAATAGACATACACACAGATAGACAAGAACACACATACAGAAACACCCACACAGAAGACACACAGCATACATAGACAAACACAGACATGAAGATAGACACACACACACAGGAGTAGACAGACAGACAAACAGATATACACACAGAAGCACAGACAGACACATAAACACACACACACACATACACACAGGATCTTTGAACTTTTTGCTTAAATTTATCCATGTGTGATTTTCTTCTCTTTAAAGGGTTTTAGGTTGTTAGTTGCCCATATATAGAAATGCTATCATTTGTGTCTTAATTTTGTATCCTAAAACTTTACTGAATTTATTATTATTATTCTCACATCTTTTGGGGGCAAATCTTTTAAGGATCCTTATGTGGTAAGATGATGCCATTAACAAACATGCACATTTCTTTCCTTCTTTTCCTACTTGAATTGCCGCTATTGCCTGCTCTTGCCTAACCTTAGTAGTATGTTAGTACTGTCTAGGCTTTAGTAGCATGTTGAATACAGGTGGTGAGGATAGTCCATTTTTCTTTCCTCACACAGCTTTATGCATAACACCTATAAATGTTCCACTACTGTGTATCTTTCTCTAGCCTGTGCTGAAGGGAGTCCATAAACCCTAAGATCTCCATCAGTGAGCACTGGAGAGTGTGTCTTATGGCATGTTCCTCAATTTGGGAGGCATCACATAGATGTATAATAGAATCTGAGCACAGCCCCTTGGCACACAGAGTCAGAGAGATAGTAGGCACATGTTGCTTTATTCTGTAAAGTTGGAGTAATTTGTTCGCCGGCAATAAATAACCAATAGAGTGTGTTTGAAAAAGAAATCATCAGAAAAAAGATCATATTCATTCTGCAGACCAGGCTGGCCTCGAACTCACAGAAATTTGCCCCCCTCTGCCTGATGAGTGCTGGGATTAAATATATGCGCCATCACACACAGCTTAGCCAGGGCATTCCAAATAAATGTCCTTTTGGACCACATGTATTAGACTGAATTTTCTTTGACAGGAGGGAATTGTATTATCCATTGTAAAAATGGAATTTTAAAAGATCCAAACTAATGACCACGCACCCAAAACTGACATGGCCAGAATTTTTAGATATGACATGTCCAAGTCAGACCTTGAAAGTCATTTTCAAGTGGTTTGACTTGCCCACAATTGTTTCTGTAACTAATATTTCACACGCTGTTACATGCCATCTCTGCTTCGGCCTTCTTCTGATCAGCGTGATAAGAATACCCATGGTACAAATAACGAGGCCTTCTACGAGAGTGGCTGAAATAACAAATTATTTTATCACACATTGAAAAATATATCTCACCAACTTAAAGAAAGAGCACGTCTGTGTGATTGTATAATGAGAACTCTGCATTCCGAGGCATTTGTAGCTGCTGTCCCTAACCACAGAGACAAACTGGCTAAAAAAAGAACACTCTTATGACAAGATTGTTATCACTGTATTATCTTCCAAGCCTCCGTGGAGAAGTGAAAAGTGAATTCCGGCCCCAAAAGAAACCAAGTGGGAGCAGCTCACCCTAAAGCTATGATGTAGATTTGCCATTTTGGAAGTGGGGGCGGGGCAGGGGTGTGTGGCTGGTGGTAACTCCTCTTGACTCTGCAGAGGTGGAAGCAAAGCTTCCCAGGATCTTGTTCATTGTGGTGTAAAATGCCCCTTTTCAGTGGGGTGGTGTTAACAAGGGGAAAGAGTTGGCTTTGGAAGCTAAGATGTCTTGTCTGAATGGAAATGAGAGGCGTAACAGAGCGTGCACACAGATTCTCAGGTTGTAGTGTCACAGTCTCATAATAAGTAGGGCAGTTACAAGGAAGCAGAGTCGAGCAGTCTTCTGAAGCGGTGGTCCGGTGTAGGACTATCTGATCCTGAATGGTTTCAATTGACATAGAGCCTCCATGATCAGGCAAGGATGGGAAAATCTCTAGAATTTTGAGCTGATCCCTGCATCTCAAGTCCCATTCAGGGCATTGAGGAGAGTCTATCTCTCGTGCGCACTATGGCAGTTACGAAGGCACCAATTTCACCAGTGCCAACTCAGTTAACATTCCTTGGGCTCATATTCTTTCAAGGATAACGATAATAGAAATTTCTAAAGTGAGGTTGCTGATTAGAACAGTCACTATGACCACTGGAGAGTGGAGCCCCATGAGGGTACTGGGTGTGCCTGACACATGACAGGACATGATGTATACAGGCCATGTTATTACAGTGTGCATACACAAGTGCTTTGGAGTAAATCATGGACACTGCAACAGTGAGGTTCAACTGAACCCCTGAACTGAAGAGTGTGCTTGCTTCTCAAAGGCTGTTTAGAATGAAGTGGAATTCTGGGCAGGTGCTCTGTGTAGCGACTGAATGTGAAGCTTTATAGAAAGGTTTGTTGGCCACTGGTCTGATAGTCTAAGATGACACATGTCACAACCAAGATCCCAGCTTTTCCTCTATAAAATGGGCGACCATAGTTTTATTCCACGGAGATTTGAAAGGAGGTCATAAGCCTGTGAGCATGCTTGGCACATACTGAACTTCTAGAATTACTAGTACTAAAAGGTGTTTTCTGATAAAAAGTGTATTTAGAGGTAAATAGCTCTGTTTGTGTGTGTGTATGTAAGAGAGAGAGACAGTGTGAGAGTGTGTGTGTGTCTGTGTATGAGAGTATGTATGTATGACGATAACACATGCACATGTGTATGCACAAGTGTGGAAGACAGAGGACAATGTTGTATCACACCTCAGATAACATTCACTTTGTTTTTTGTTTGTCTGTTTTTTGTTTTTTTTGTTTTTTTGTTTTTCGAGACAGGGTTTCTCTGTGTAGCCCTGGCTATCCTGGAACTCACTCTGTAGACCAGGCTGGCCTCGAACTCAGAAATCCACCTGCCTCTGCCTCCCAAGTGCTGGGATTAAAGGCGTGCGCCACCACTGCCCGGCTCACCTTGTTTTCTGACACAGCACCTGTCACTGGGATCTGGGGCTCTCTGGGCAGGCTAGGTTGGCAAGCTAGTGAACGGCAGGGCTATCCACCTGTCTGTGCCTCCCTGCAGTGGGATTACAAGTGTATACCACCATGCCTAGCTTACTTCTATTCTGAGACTGACCTCTGGTCCTCATGCTGGCAAGACACTTAGTTTACCAAGTGAATTACAGTGCTCGCCCTATAAACAGCCCTCTTAAGTACTTACTTGAGTATGATTTTGGTTGTTATTCTGTTGTGACAAGAATCTCTCTATTGTAGTATCTTTGGCTGGCCTGGAACTTGCTGTGTAGTCTAGTTGTCCTGAAATTCAAAATTTTCTTGACTTAGCTTCCAAGTTCAATTACAGGTGTGGGCAACCATAGCCCACCGAGATGAGGTTTTTACTTGCCTTTGGAAATGTTGAAAGAGCTTGGCTGTAGGTCCTATTGCCTTCCTCTTTGCTTCATTATTGGCTTGGGTCCAAGAACCCTGACTAGGGGCAACAAGGGAATGAAGAAACAACTGACACATGATTGCGGAAAAGCTGGGATCAGACGTTCTGGGCTCTCTGATGGAGAGATCACAGCACCCTGGGAACTTGGAGTATCTATTACATACAGTTGAATAGGAAGGGGGGCAGCGTTATCACTTGCAGATAAATAAGGATGCAGGGTTATTATATGCAACTGAAAAAGGAGGAGGACCTAGTTAATCTCTGTAGGAGCAGTTTCTGTAAGGGAGCTGTCTCCAGGCCATAAGCATCCAGGAGGAGAATGCTGTGGTGGACATTTGCTGTACACATTGTCAGCATTAGCACTCAGACCCAAGCAAGGCTTTGCTATCCCTCAGAGCCTCACCCAGGGAAGGTGCCATTGCTATGGATCTGGAGTCTTTGTTATGCCTTGTGCAAAGTCAAACACTACTTGTTTACTGAAGACTTCCCTGTTTCCCTACATCCCTTCTTGTGTGTGTGTGCGTGCATGTGTGTGTGTGTGTGTGTGTGTGTGTGTGTGTGAGTGTGTGTGTGAGTGTGTGTGCGTGTGCATGTGTGTGTGTGCTGTTGGAGATCAAATTTATGGCCTTGCACATGCTCAGTATACAAGCACTCTTTCAATGAACTATGTCTCTAGCCTTGGATAAGATTTTAGATGTATAATGGTAGGAGAAGTTTGTATTGTTTCCTTCAAAAAAATTTTAAATCATTTTTTAAAAATCATTAATATTTGATTCAGGTACAGTGAAATATAAAATTATAATTATAATAATGTATCCCTCTTGAGTATGTTGATGTAGCTCTTTCTGTGTGTCTCTGTGGTCACATATGTCCAGGTTAGTGGTTTTTATTTTTTAAAATGTTGGGATTATCCAGCATTTTCACTTAGGGACATATTTTAACACTTTTTCTTTGTTGTTACATGTTTCCTTTGTTGTTGTTGTTTTTTGATTTTTGTTTTTACAAATAGCCTATGCTGCCTTAAACTCTTTACTTAGCTCATGCTAATGTTGAACTTTAGATCTCCTGCCATTGCCTCCCAAACATTGGCTTACGGGCGTGCACAGGTAACTAGACAGTGCACATTCTTCAAAAGTTTGACAGTTTGTACAATATCCTCTTTGTGTAATAGCTTTTATTATCAATTTCTATTTTTTCTACTACTGGAAATAGGCTTGGATCAAATCCCTAAGTGTAAATATTTCTGTTACATTTCTGGTTACTTCTTGGGTTAAGACCTTCTATGTGTCTTAGCAAGTTCCTTTCTAAAATAATTCTGCCAGTTTACAGCCTCTTTACCAATTCTGTTCTGTCCAACCCTGGTTTTCCTGTGAGTTGAATGAATGACTTGACATCTCAGATCTGTCAAAGGGCTGATTATTTTTAGCTCATTGAATTGTGAAGCAGATGCAAAATTACCAGCTCCGAGCCTCCGATTATCTACTCTGGAAATGATAAGTTACTGATTTTGCTGTTGGCACATCGTATGGCCTCAGTGCCCGTCTGGGCTTTTTATGGTGTGTCATGTGGATATGGCTGGTCTGTGAATGATGAGTTCCTTAACTGAGAACTTTGTGTCCCATGCATACACTCTTAAAAAATGGACATTTAAAAGTCAGTGTCCCCAAGAGAGAGGAGCAGAGAAAGAAGTATCATTCCATAACATAAGTAAAAGTTACTGGCACAAGAAGAAGGTTTCTCTGTATAGCCCTGGCTGTCCTAGAACTCACTGTGTAGATCAGGCTGGCCTCAAACTCAAAGATCCATCTGTCTCTGCCTCCTGAATGTTTGGTTAAAGGCTGATAATGCCCTTTAACCCCACTCTTGAGAGCTCACAGACCAATTCAGTGGATACAGGAGAGTTAATTCAGTAGATGCCTTGAGATGGCTGCTTCTTTTATTATTTTTATTTTTTATCTATTTATTTTATTTTATTCTAATCACAGATCCCCCCTCTCCTTTTTCCAGTCTTACCCTTATAAATACTTCCCTCCATTGCCCCCTCCCTTCTCCTCAGAGAAGGGAAGCTTGCCTTGGATACCACCTTGCCCTGGGGCATCTAGTAACAGCAGGACTGGGCACATCCTCTCCCACTGAGGCCCAACCAGGCAGTCCAGGCATGGGGAATGGGATCTAATGGCAAGGAACAGAGACCAAGAGAGCCCTTGCTTTACTTGTTAGGGGACTCACATAAAGACCAAACTGCACATTTGCTACAAATGTGCAGGGGGGGGGGGTCTAGGTCCTGTGCCTGCATGCTCCTTGGTTGGTGGCCCAGGCTCTGTGAGCCCACATGGTCCCAGGTGGGTTGACTCTGTGGGTCTTCTTATGGTGCCCTTGACCTCTCTGACTTGCTCACTTCTATCCCCTACTCTTCCACAAGATTCCCTGGACTCTGCCTGGTATTTGTGAATCTTGGACTCTGCCTGCATCCACTGTTGGTGAAGCCTCTCAGGAGACAGTTATGTTAGGGGTCTGTAAGCATAGCAGAGTCTCATTAATAATGTCAGGGTTTGGCTCTCTCAGATGGGATGGGTCTCAAGTTGGGGCAGTTATTGGTTGGCTGGTCTCTGAGTCTCTGCTCCATCTGTATCACTGCACATCTTATAAGGAAGACACGTTTTGGGTCACAGGTGTTGTGGTGGATTGGTAACCTCCTCTCTCCTCTGGAATTCATTCCTTTGTACAGAAGATGGCCACTTTAGTCTCTATATCCCTCTTTGGTAGGAATGCCATCTAAAGTCACCTTATAGACTCTTCATATCTTCTCCCACCCCAGGCCTCCAGCTAGTCACCAGAGGTGACTTCCTCCCCTGCCGATTTCAGTTTTTACTCCCATGCCTCTCTTGCCCACCTACCCTCCCCCACCCACTCCCCACCTCCCACACCTGATCACCATCTCCGTTCCCCTCCTCACTTCCTCTCCTATTCAGGCCCCTCTCTCCATCCACCTCGGATGACTGTTTAGTTTCCCCTTCTGAGTGAGATTCACCTATTCTCCCTTGGGACTTCCTTATTACCCAATTTCTTTGGGTCTGTAGATTGTAGCATGGTTGTCCTTGAACTCATTGGTACAGCAGACAACATTCTGAGCATAACATCAGTGGCTTAGGGTCTAAGATTAACAACTGATAAATGGGACCTCATGAAATTGAAAAGCTTCTGTAAGGCAAAGGACACTGCCAATAGGACAGAAGGGCAGCCTACAGATTGGGAAAAGATCTTTATCAACCCTACATCAGACAGAGGGCTAGTATCCAAAATTTATAAAGAACTCAACACCAAATTAAATAATCCAGTTATAAAATGGGGTTACCAGAGCTAAACACAGGATTCTCAACAGAGAAATCTCAAATGGCCAAGAAGCACTTAAAGAAATGTTTAGTACCCTTAGTTATCAGGGAAATGAAAATCACAATGAACCTCAGATTCCAACTTACACCCATCAAAATGGCTAAGATAAAAAACTCAAGTGATAGTACTGCTGCAGAGGATGTGGAGCAAGGGGAACACTCCTCCAGTGCTCCAGTGCTGGTGGGAATGCAAACTTGTACAACCACCTTGGGAATCAATTTGTTGGTTTCTCAGAAAACTGGGAATAATTGTACCTCAAGACCCAACTATACCACTCCTGGACATATACCCAAAAGATGTCCCACTATACCACAGGGATACTTGCTCAACTATGTTTATAGCAGCTTTATTTGTGGTAGCCCAAGACTGGAAACAACCTAGATGTTCCTCAACTGAAAAATGGATACAGAAAATGGGTGCATTTCACAGTTGGAATACTATTTAGCTCTTAAAAAACAAAGACATCCTGAATCTTACAGGCAAATGGATGGAATATCATCCTGAGTGAGGAAGCCCAGAGCCAGAAAGACACATATGGCATATTCTCACCATAAAGGATGCTACTTAACTTACTTCCAGATAGGTCTGTCTTCTTGCACAGCCCCTCCCTATCAGCTCTGCTCATTCTGTTGTCACTAGAATCTTAGTCTCCTCAAACACAGCCTTTCCCAGCAGAGAAAAAAATGAGTGTTCTGTGAGTTATAATGTGAGTTGTTTTCTTTTTGTTGTTGTTGTTGTTTTTTTTTTTTTTGTCTTTTTGACTACAAGGCCTAGGAATCCCAAATCCCTGGATGGCTCATTTGAATTCATCTGTTTGTAATAGACTTTGCTTACCACCATAGCTTTTGGGAATCTCTTAAATCAGCAAGCTGCAATTGTGGGATGTTTTGTCTCTGAAGCAAGGTGTTTTCTTGAGGTGCGGATGTGTGTTGGGTCGCTGTATTGATGGTAGGAGAGACCATGCATACAGGGTGTAGCAATGAGCATGCTGAGTTGTCCATGAGTTAGGAACTCAGGTCCTGTTTTGGCCAAACTCTGATAACCATGTTGTTCATTCCTCTTGCTTTGATCTAAACTATCATTTATTTTTTTTTGTAAAATTAGATTGAATTAATGAAGTAATTTTAAATTCTAAAATTAAACCTGTTTTTTACTCTCTCCTACTTCTCGCTATTTCTAAACATTTTTCTGTCTGTAAATCTTTAAACTTGCATGCAAATTAAATAGTTTTAGGTATGTAGGGCTTAAAGCACACTAGAGATAAGCCATAAAAGACTAGTTAGCAGGAAAGGCAGTGAACATGCATTAGGGATTTTATAATTTTATATCACAGTCTTGTTCATATGGACCAAACTGCATATTATAAATATGTGTAGGCCTTTGAAATCCTGGTCCCAACCATAGAGCAAGATGGCTTCTTTCTAATCTATACTTACCATAAATACAGTTTAGAAGCTCTAGAGAGAACAGATAGAATAATGATAGTAGCTGTAATCAGTGGTTGCACACCATGATCCAAGCACTTGGTAGTGTTACCAACAGGGTATTTCATCCTTGAAATACCCTGGAAAAGACGCTGCAGTTATTCCTACCTTCCCCCCGCACAAATGTGGAAATGAATGGCGGCATATGATGCTGCAACTTGAATCCCATTCTCTTAGTTGCCCATGTGTAGATGAGGAGATGAGACAATGTCCCGGCTGCAGCATCGTCAGGTGCATCCATGACCTTGAAGCGGACAGTTGCCCGACTGCAAGGCCTTCTTGGCTCTTACATTGCTGGTCTTTTTCTAATGCTCTTCTACTCAACCAGGCACTGGGACATCCGTGAGCTGAGTGCTCTCGGCTGCCCCGGATCAAATCTTCTACAGGTGTGTTAGTTTTCTGAGCCTGTACACTCACTCTGTGGTGCAAAAATTCAAATATACAAAGACTATGGAAGCAGGAGAGTGTGGCCACCATCAATCCTAGATACCTTGTAGATATAAAATGAGGCAGGCACAGAACTTAAAGCTGAAACAGGCTGAACAAAGATGCACCCCCTCCAAAAAAGAAGCAGAAAGAAAGGAAGGAGAAAAGGAAGGGAGAAAAAAAAAAGATGGAAGAAAGGAAGGAGAGAGTTTTCCGGGTGTGTGGACTGAATGCTAGCTAACGCACCACAGCGGTGGAACAGATCTTCTGTGGCTCGAAAGAGCACTTGTAGGTTCCAGCTTGACCTCAGCTAGGCTCTTTGCACTAAATTAGGGCTCTCAGTTTGACCCAAAGACCAGACAAATCCCACCAGTCCTCTCGGCTCAGGAAGACTGAGGGTGAGGGTGAGGGTGGGGTGGGGTGTGTGATTTCTTATCTAGACATCTACTCTGGCATTTGAGGTGGTTCTAGATAATGCTAATTAAAAGCTCCCTGAGTTCCAGGTCCTGTGGACTTGTTACTTTTGCATTCCTTGTCTCTTCTGGGGTTGGGGGGTGGAGGTGGGGTTGACTTCTCATGTAGACTTCTACTCTGTGGTAGGAGTTCATCTTTTGGTGCTGGACCCCTATTGTGTCTGCTCCTTGAGGGATCTCAGCAGTGGGCAGAGCACCTGGAAGGGGATCTACAAGAGGCTTCAGTGTCTTCCTGTTCAGGAGCCAAGGCATGTTGTGTTTAGTGACTCTGAGTATGTGGGACTGTGTGTTTTTGTGGCCTTCAACTTGTTTGTTGTGAATTCTGCTTGCTATCTGGGATTTGGCTTTTGACTCATCCTAGACCTTAGCTATCTGTCTTCCTTGGAGATGGCCTAAACAGCTTTTATTTCTTCCCTTTCTTTCTGCCTCAACCCCCTCTCCCTTCTGCCTCCTTCTTCTTTCCTCCTACTCTTTCTGGATTTTTGTTGCTGTTGTTATTGTTTTGTTTTGAGACAGAGTCTACGTACCCTAGACTGACCTGGAATTCACTATATACAACAGGGTGATCTGGAATTCATGGTGATTCTCCTGCTTCAGCTCCCCAAATACTAAGATTACAGGCATGAGCCTGTCACATGTGATTTTAAACTGTTTTTAAATTTTTTAAATTTTTAATTTTTTCCCCAAATTTTCTGAGCAAAAGAAAATGAGTCTTTTTCAGGTAATTTCTTTCATATTGATTCTCAGCTTAAGTAGAATTTAAAAGGTATAATCAAAAAATTTTTTTTCTCTTCTTTTTTTCCGAGACAGGGTTTCTCTGAGTAGCTGTTCCAGCTGTCCTGGAACTCACTCTGTAGACCAGGCTGGCCTCAAACTCGGAGATCCTCCTGCCTCTGCCTTCTAAGTGCTGGGATTAAAGGCGTGCACCACCACCGCCCAACTAAAAATTTTCTTGATCAGTGATCTTTAGTAGGGTATAGCTTTTGTTATTTTTAAAGACACTCAATTTGTTAAAAACTTCACTTTTTTATTAGTCTCTAATCTTTTCTATGTCTGAAATAGTTAAAATTCAAAGAAATTATGACATTCTTTTCCCAAAGACTTTTTTTAATCTTTTACACAGTTTTCACGAGGCTTGTTTAAGCCTGTTTCTAAGTAACTAGTATATGAACTGAATAACTAGTTCCTATTTTAAATTGGACCCTTTGAAGAGCCATTCTTGACAATACCCTGCCAGAATAGCTGTATGACCTCGGACAAGCCATTAAAATCTGTGTCTCATTTTCCTTATCTATAGAATGAGGGCAGTATTGGTTCCTACTTCCTAGAGTCCTTGGGAAGAATAAATGAGTTATATAAAACAACATGGGTCAGGACTTGGGACAAGGCAAATGATCGGTTGTTGTTTTGTCATTATTTAAAAAGCAAAGTGCAAGACAGTTAAAAGCAAAAACTTATTTTGCCCATTATAGGACTGCAGACGATGTTTATAATGAGCCTGTCTTTGGAGTCAGTCTGACCTGGGTTTAAATCTTGTAGCCCAGCCTTTCTCTGGGTGACATTTGAATAATGCTGTCTACCTCATGAGTATGGGAGTCACAAGCAAGTGTAATGAAGCGCTTCAAACACCTTGGCACACAGGAAGTGACCATAAGTGGTCATTGTCATCTTTTTGATAAAGCCCAAATTGGAGGCATTTGCTCTCTGAGCTCACAGAGTTGCTCCCGGAGTCTGCACGCTCCAGAAGTGTGATGTGGCCTCTATGGGAACAGAGAGGCTCTGCTGTAACTTCTTGAGCAACTATGGAAGAGTATATCAAAATAGAGAAAATTTGGCAAGGTACTTGTATGGTGTATAAGAGTGTATTTCTACAGGCCAGACAGTGGCCATCGTGGTCTTGAAAGTGAGGAAGGAGTACCTAGTTGTGCAGTTCGGGAAATCTCTGTGAAAAGAACTTCACCATCCAAATATAGTCAGACTTCTGGCTGTGCTCATGCAGGACTCCAGGTTGTGTCTAAGTTTCAAGTTCCTGTCCCTGGATCTCAAGAAGTCCTTGGATTTTATCCCCTCTGGTCAGTTCATGGATTCCTTATTTGTCAAGAGTTAGTTATCTGTCCAAAACCTCCAGGGAATTTTGTATTTTTCACTTTCTAAGAGTTCTTCACAGAGACTTTGAAAACTCAAAATGTAGTGATTGATGACAAAGGAGCAATCAAATTGGCTGATTTTGGCCTTAACAGCATTCAGAATACAGATAAGAGTGTGCATTCATTCCTCTGTTGAGGGACATCTGGGTTCTTTCCAGCTTCTGGCTATTATAAATATGGCTGCTATGAACATAGTGGTACATGTGTCCTTATTACATGTTGGTGCATCTTCTGGGTATATGCCCAGGAGTGGTATAGCTGGGTCCTCAGGTAATATTATGTCAAATTTTCTGAGGAACCACCAATCTGATTTCCAGAGTGGTTGTACCAGCTTGCAGTCCCATCAGGAATGGAGGAGTGTTCCTCTTTCTCCACATCCTTGCCAGCATCTGCTGTCACCTGAGTTTTTGAACTTAGCCATTCTGACTGGTGTCAGGTGGAATCTCAGGGTCGATTTGATTTTCATTTCCTTGATGACTAAGAATGTTGAACATTTCTTTAAGTGCTTCTTGGCCATTTGAGTTTCCTCAGTTGCGAATTCTCTGTTTAGCTCTGTACCAGGTTTTTAAAATAGGGTTATTTGATTCTCTGGAGTAATAGCCAAAAGCTGGAAGCAACCCAGATGTCCCTCAACAGAGGAAGCATACAGAAAATGTGGTACATTTACACAATGGAATACTGCTCAGCTATTAAAAACAATAACTTCATGAAATTTTTAGGCAAATGGATGGATGGATCTAGAAAATATCATACGAAAGAGGTAAACCAGTCACAAAAGAACACACATGGTAGGCACTCACTGATAAGTGGATGTTAGCCCAAAAGCTTGAAATACCCAAGATATAATTCACAGACCACATGAAGCTCAAGAAGAAGGAAGATCAAAATGTGGATGCTTCAGTGCTTCTTAGAAGGGGGAACAAAATAGTCACAGGAGGAAATATGGAGACAAAGTGTGGAGCAGAGACTGAAAGAAAGACCATCCAGAGACTGCCTCACCTGGGGATCCATCCCATATACATTCGACAAACCCGGAAACTGTTATGGATGCCTCCTGGAAGTGCTTGCTGAGGGGAGCCTTATGGGGCTATCTCCTGAGAGGTTCTGCCAGAGCCTGACAAATACAGAGGTGGATGCTTGCAGCCAACCATTGGATTGTGCGCGGGGTCCTGATGGAGGAGTTGGAGAAAGGTCTTAAGGAGCTGAGGGGGTTTGCAACCCTGTAGGGGGAGCAACAGTGTCAACCGGCCAACCCTCTCCCCCCGCCCCAGAGCTCCCGGAGACTAGACCACCAACCAAAAAGTACACATGGAGGGATGCATGGCTCTGACCTCGTATGTGGCAGAGGATAGCCTTGCTGGACATCAGTGGAAGGAGCGGCCCTTGGTTTTGTGGAGGTTCCATGTCCCACTGTAGTGGAATACCAGGGTGGGAAAGGGGTAGGTGAGAGGTTGGAGGAGCACCCTCATAGAAGGAGGGGGAGGGGGAATGAGGTAAAGGGTTTCTGGAGGGGAGACCTAGAGGCGGGATAATACTTGAAATGTAAATAAAGAAAATATCTAATACAAGAGGGAAAAAGGAAAATAAAAGTATGCATTCATGAGGTAGTGACACCAATCTTTGGAAGTATTGCTGGGATCTGCTCCCTGATACTCCACCTCGCCTGACATCTGGAGCATAGGGACCATATCTCCAGAACTGGCAACTAAGAAGCCACTCTTTGGTTGTGATTCAGAGGCTGACCAACCATTCAGGATTTTCAGAGCTCTGGCGACTCCTAACAACCAAGTTTGGCTGGAAGTAGAGTCCATGCAGGACTACAAGAACACATTTCCCAAGTGGAAGCCAGGAAGTCTTGCATCCCATGTCAAGAATTTGAATGACACAGCTTGGATTTACTGTATAAAATACTAGTCTACAATCCTGCCAAATGAATTTCTGGCAAAATGGCCCTGAAGCACCCATACTTTGATGACTTGGACAATCAGATTAAGAAGATGTAGCTTTCTGTGGAAGTCCCTGCCTGCTGTGACTGGAAGACAGTAGCATTTGCTCTTGGCTCTCTTCCTGTCTTCTTCTCTCCTTTTGCAAGCTATCATCTGGACTTTTCCTAATTTCATACATACAACTTAATTAATATGTAAATATTATTCCATACGAGTTTAAATATATAATAATTCTGTATATGTGCTTTTTAAAAAAGCACAAATTGGAGTCAGACTTGATGGTGAATGCTTGTAATCCTAGCACTCAGGGTGCTGAGGCAGGAGAATCATGTCTGTACTATATAGCAAGACTTTGGCTTAAAAACAAAACCAAAAACATGCTAATGACCAAAATTGGCACATTTTCATCCAGTTTTTATGTGCAGATATCAAGTGATATCCAAAGTACTAATACGGTTATACATCTTTTAAAAAAATAACATCTTATCACAAATGCCTTTTACTCTAACTACATAAACTTCAAAGCCATCATTTTCATTGCTGTGTAATATTTCGTTAAATAGTTATAACTTACTCTGCTCTTTCTTGTGCTGAATATTGAAGTTCTAACAGTGTTACTCAATGCTACAATGTTACAAAGTGACAAAAGGTAAAACATCTTCAGGTTAGAACCTTTCATGTTTACAACACTATCTTAGAAAATATTAACTGAAGAACTCCTACATACGTAACTGCTCCCCTGGTCTTTGTGAAGTTTCATGTTTCCTACTGAGTCACTTCTAGATAGAATGTACTACTTTATCTTCAAGACTCAGGGTTCATTGGCTATTTATTGACTTGATGAACATATTGTTATATTATTTCCCAGGAATGGTAAGAATTTTATGATTCTATTCTATTTTAAATTATTATTAAAGCAAAGTAATTTCTTCTCAAATGCAGAAACAATGGGATGGTAGTGAAACCTTTAAGCACAGTAAGACTCCAATATTTTACTTATCACCATTTTATTATTATCTCCTGAGTTTTAGTTAGTAGGATGGTCTTCAGTATGGAATTTTTATACCTGTATATGTATATATTTGGCTACTTTTTGGGCCCCCACAATATTCTGGCCCCATGCCCACTTTTATCCTCGTATTGGGCCTTTACACCCTGTAAGTCACCGCTCTTCTGCTTTTATGTTAGATGTACTTTGCTAACCACCTTTGGGCCCCACTTTAGGTTTTCTTCTTCCATGTGATAGTTTCCCTTTTACTTTATGGGCTGCATGCACACATAAACCTTAATATATTCATAAAATTTAAAACTATATTCTACATATGAGATAATGCATACAATATTTGTCTTTCTGAGTCTAGCTTTCGCTTCCCACCATGATCTCCAGTTCCGTCCATTTTCCTGAAAATGTTCATTTTGTTCTTCTTTGTGGCCATGTAAAGCCCTGCTGTGTGTGTGTACCGAGTTTCTTTTTTCCAGTCATCTGCTGAATGGGCCTCTAGGCTGGTCCTTTACTTCCATGAATTGTACACAGTAGATATGAATACGCAATTATCTCTGTGGTGTGATGACTTGGGAGCCGGAGGATTTGAAGAGACTAGTTGTGTTGTATGTTCAGCATGGTGCAACAGAGCTCTTAGCCTGCCTCCTGAGGACCAGTACTTCCTTTGACCAGATTCTAGTTCTGTCCCTGTTGTTGTTGACCAGTGCTGTGACCTAATGAAGGCTGGTTCTCACCACTGAGCATCTCTTTGAGGTGATGTAACCAGCATGGGAAATGCTCAAGGTGCATCTCTGGTGGCATTTCCTATGGGCCGCTGGACCCTGAAGGAAGAGGGACTTGTGGTCTCAGAGGTCACCACTTGTCTTTAGGCTACAGGAAGACTAGAGGGTTAAACATTGTTAGCACAAGCATGCTGTGTGCCAGTAGCTTTACATGTCTCATTTAATCCTTAAAGGTAATGCAAAGCCAAATGCTCCTTCTATTCTCTCTACCCCATTCCAGGCAAGGAAACACATTCTTTGAGGTAAGTGCTCATTGTGGAAACAGCTGGAGAAATTCAGGTTGAAATTCTAGGTCAGCTACACAATAACCACATGGCCTTCAGTTTTGAGACTGTTTCTTTCCCTGGAAATGAGTTTTGAGACTATTTCTTTCCCTGGAAATGATGAGAGCAAACGTAGCTCACCTCATTGGGCTGTTGAGGACATTAAAAATGTGGGTGACATGGAGGCTTATGCGGGGCAGGCTCTCTGCTGACAGAACCAGGCGAGAGAGGGAGAGAACCCCATCCAGCCCAGCCTCTCTCTTGGGGCTAAGCAGGATGGTGAGTGTCGCAGCTCGGATCTCCTGCCTCTGGAGAATAACCACCCTGAGCCGCGAGTCTGTCCAAGCAGAAACTCGTTTTATTGTATCAATCTTTTCTTTATAAAGGGCTGAGAGAGGAGGCGGAGTTTTCTGCTGAGGTGAAATGACTAGGGGGAGGGGAAAGTTGATGAAGGGTATGGGGTGACTGACGAACCAACAGTTACAGTTACTCTATGTTAGCAGGAGCTAGGCAAAGGCAGGCTTAAGCAGGTTGTGCTGAGTCACTCCAGTACGGAAATGACTGAGACAATTTGCAAAACTCGAGCCAGGCTCAGGTTTGTCCTTAAGGCCCAAACCAGGGCCAAATAGAGCCCAACAGGCTTATAGACAGTTCGTCATAGATCGGTAGTAACCTTGAGGATGATGAGACTTTCTGAGATGGGCT
>NW_022196895.1:37913344-37927210 GCF_008632895.1 Mastomys coucha | reverse complement strand
ACTAATGTATGTATGGCTTCAGGAAATAATGCGTTGTTCAAAGGAAAGACGTGATTTGATGCCATGCATGCAGATATTATTGATTAACACAGAAGTCTGCGTAATGGCAGGAATAGAAATAGAAGAAAAGGAGAATTATCTAGGAACCCATTGGATTTTTTTTTTTTTATTTCCTGGGCAACAGTTAGATTTATACATTCTGTTGGGGACAATTTCTTGATAAAATAGACAGACACTGTGGTTCTCCATTTTGTCTCAGAGTGAGAAAGGAAAGTGGAGAAGCTGTATTTTGGCTTAAGTTTGATGAACAGAAAAAAAAAAGGCGATAAAAGGAACTCGATAGAAGCCTTGTTATTTTTTTCATTTGTCACAACAAGAGTAGGTAATGGGCCCCATGGTGCCAGGCACTAAAGGCCCTCTCTGATGGAGGATGAGAGAGAGTCCCTTGTAATTAGGACCAACAGATAGAGTGAGGAGTAGTAAACTTGTCCCATGGATGGTGCCTTCTAAGCAGATAAGGATGCTCTGCTGAGAGTTAGTACAGGGTAGGGTTTGGCTCAGAGTGAGCAGTTAGCCTAGATTAATGGTGAAAGAAATCTGTGTTTTACATGAAATTCAAATCAGGAGAAATAAAATTATCCAGGTCACATTTCTAGACAGTCAAAATTCAGGCAGATCAAGTCTTGTTGGAAGGTGGAGAAAGAGTGTGGTAACAGAACAGTACCAGAGACTTGATGCTTGTCATGTTCAGGTTTAGAGGGAGCAGCGGTGCCAGCTGTAGATTTCCCTAAACCAAATGGGCCACTTTTCAACCCTTTGCTGGGGATTTCCTTTGTTCTGGCTTAGAAAATATAAAGTCTTTTCCACGTTTTAGATTTTCTTATTTGGGGAATCTATTATTTCCTGTTGCCAGATCTAAGAGTTAAATATTCTCCAGAAGAAGAAAAGAAAGATTAATAATATGAAGCAGAGGTATCCAAAACCTTGTAACAGTTAATGTTATTCAGTCACACCTAAAGACTTGGCATGATTAATGAAAAAAAAAATGAATCTTACCGAGAACGTACCAACTTGTATGGAAAAATTATTTCAAAGCTCTTGTATCTGACTAGTCCTATTTGAAAAGTATTGTATTTGAGATAATTTGTAGATGTGATTAGATATTGACGCATATTAAAATTCATGACATTTTGTTTGGGAACAGGACTAAAATATCTGATTTGTTTATCAGAATTTTCGAGCCACAGTCAACAGGGGAGGGAGAAAAGCTCTTGGTACACATCCAGCCTTGTAATAGGCTTTTCACACTTTCATTTGAACTTCCAGCTTAGCTGAATTCCAGGCTCTTCTGCTTGATTGCCTTGGGTCTAATGGAGGCTCTGTTTCTTAGTTACTGTGTGGGTTTGGATGGGATGTTGAATGTCTCCGAGCTTTGGTGTCACCCTCCAACACAAATAACAGCCCTTCAGGGCAGATGGGAGGTAGAAGTTTGTTCTGGGAAGGTTTGCACACAGTGTTTGGCACACAGCATGTGCTAATAAATCTTTCTTATTGTTATTTGGTCCTATTCCAGTTTTGTAGATGAAGCTAGCTGAAAAAATATTGACAAAAACTGGGCATCCAATTAAGAGGTGCTTTATTGGGATAAAATGTCTCTTTCTGGGGAGCTTTGCTGAGTCTTTCTCTTATGTTTTGATGAGAAAGCTGGACACAGATAGCTTCCTCCTTTCACCCCTCCCTTCCTCATTTCCGTCTCTCCGTTCTTCACAAATAATGACCAATTTCTCAGGTTCTAGTGTAGGTGGGGTTCAGCAGCAGATACCCATAGCATCTTTCTTTGATCTCATAGAATACACCTTCTCATTGGGAGTGACAGACAAGGCAGGGCATTTTAGAAGCTTGAGGATTGCTATATGAGTGCTGTAAAGACAGTGGGGCCTGGTGATTTGATCTAGACTGGCTGGGCTGTGTGAGCAGGGGTGACCCTGGGAGGAGGTGTTCTCTGAGGAATGGGGTAGACCAGTTGAGCTGTAAATACTGCAGAGATCCAGGGTTACCGCTTGAAGAGCTAGGGATACCCATCAGAGAGAACAAGCAGTGAGAGAGAAGGCAGTGACAGGTTTCTGAGGAGGAAGCTGGAATGTAAGTCAAGTCTGTGATTGGAGAGGGCTGTGGCTGAAAGACTGGAATGGAAATGGACTGGACAGAGCCTGGCAAGCATAATAAGGACCACAGGTCCTGTGGAGAGTCGAGGCAGCCAAGTGTTATTACTTTACCTCCTATTCATGTCTTTGCAAGTCTGCATTGTTAGCAAGATGATTCTGAACAAGTTCTACACAATCCATCTTAAAAAGAAAATGGGAGTTGGAAAGGTCATGAAGTTTATAGAGTAAATTTGATGCAAATATTTTCATCAGTGTCCAGTGGTTTATAATGTGAACGTCAGCATTGAAAAGTAATTGTTGACTAACTCTCAGTATTTGTTGACTAATCTGGATTTCCCCAGGTCTGGTGTGTGCTCCTGGCTCCCTCCATGTTATCTGTTCTTCCTCTCATCCCTCCACTCTTTCCTTGTTTTGTCTCTTCGTTTCTGTGGCAGCTCTTGTGATGCTGAGCTTCTCACCCACACTTCAAGGATGCTGAGCGTGTGGCAGATTCTTTGAGGACAGTTCATCTCAAACTCATTCTAGCAAGTTACAACCCATCAGCATTGAGTACCTACTATGTGTTAAAATTCTGCTCAAGATACTGGGATTAAAACATACTCAAAATTCCTTTTTTTTTCTTTCTTTCTTTCTTTCTTTCTTTCTTTCTTTTTTTTTTTTTTTTTTTTTTTTTTTTGGTGTTTTTGAGACAGGGTTTCTCTGTATATCCCTGGCTGTCCTGGAACTCACTCTGTATGTAGACCAGGCTGGCCTCGAACTCAGAAATCCACCTGTCTCTGCCTCCCAAGTGCTGGGATTAAAGGCGTGCCCCACCACTGGCCAGCCAAAATTTCGTTTCTGTGGAGTACCTTGGCATCTCATCTAAAGTGGTAAGAATGCAAATTGGTGATTGATTGGTTAGCTAGTGGGTTCATTCATTCATTCCGTGGACAGTTATGGTTGTCTTCTGTGTCCAGAGGCTGTATTCCTCCACAGGATGCATTCTTGTTTGTTTGCCTTATTATTATTATTCTATGTGTGTTGGGGGTTGGGGATATCAAATATCATGGCATGTGTGTGGAAGTCAGGACAATTTTGTGAAGTAGTCTCATCACCTTTTACTTTCATTATAGAGATCAAATGTGGTTGGTCAGGATTTCATGGCAAGTGTTTTTAGATCATTTCTTCAGACCCTCCCTCCCCGTCTCTTTTTCAAGACTGAGTCTCATGTATCTCAGGCTGATTTTAAAATTGCTATGTAGCCAAAGATGACCTTGAATTTCTGCTCTCACTTCCATTACCTCCTGAATGGTGGGGTTGCAGCCATATGCCACTACACTTGATTTTTAAGCAGTGCTCTGGATGGAGATTTGTGTATGCCGGGAACCAGCTAAGCTACTTTTCCAGCCTCAGAGGATTAAGGAAGACTGGGGGAAGAAGCACGGCTATTTAATTACAGGATGTTTACTGTAAACTAGCATTTTTACACTAGTAATCTTGGTTATCAGATTAGCCATGATTTTACCCCCAACTCCATGTTGCTATCTTTATTCAAAGAGGGGGCCATCAAGGCATAAAGAATTTTAAATTTTGCACAAGGTCTTGAGGCAAGCTTGGATATGACCCAAATGTCTTCATTAGAAGGGTATTAGCTAATGACAGTGACATTTGTGGCTACCTACGAGGTTTTAGGTGCTATTGTCTCTTCCAGGAAGAAGTGGAGTGAAGGACAGGGGAAAGTGTGGGTGTGGGTGGGTGGGGCACGAGGAACTTGAAAGCTAGGAAGAATAGTCACCTTGTTCCCTTCTCTGTGCTATCCAGTTCCCTGTGCTAATTGCTTAACAGTGAGAGTGCTGTGTGCAGCTCCCGTCTCCCATGCCTTTTCCTGATCTTCTATGTTCCCTCTTTACTGTCTCCGGGAGCTGTAACTCATAACCGGGTTTTGTAGTTTGCGTCTCTTCTCCTCTGGTCGCTCTCCCAGGTCAGTCTCTCCCTGCATGACTGACCTGCCCTTCCCGTCTCCTTCTCTTTGCTCTGTAAGTTACAACACTTCTCAGAGATGGTCTCATCTTCCAGTTATTTTTCGTTCTTCCGGGGAGACCAATGACCTCTGTGTAGGGCCATCTTGTCCTGTTGGATCTCAATGCTGCAGCCTCACACACCATGTGGTAGCTAGTACTATGGATAATGTGGTAATTAGATTTTCTATTGTGGTGATAAAATACTATTGTTGACCAAAGCAACTTGGGGAGGAAAGGGTTTAGTTTTGCTTCCCCTTCCATATCACAGTCACATCATTGAAGAAAGTAAGGACAGGAACTCAAGGTAGGAACTTGGAGGCAGGAGCTGAAGCAGAGGCCATGGAGGAGTGCTGCTTATTTATTGGTTTGATTCTCATTACTTGCTCTGTTTGCTTTTATACATTGCAACATAACTTACCCAGGGATAGCACCACCCATCAATCAAGAAAATATCCTGTGGCTTGTCTACATGCCATTCTTTTTTTAAAAAAAAAATTAATTTATTTTACTTAATCACATTACATCCCACTCACTGCCTGCCTCCTGGTCACACCTTCCTACAATCCTCCTCACATTTCCCCCTCCCCTTCTCCTCTGAATGGACGGAGGCCTCCCTGGGTATCCCCACACCTTGGTGCTTCAAGTCTCTTTGAGGCTAGGCCCTTCCTATCCCCCTGAGACCAGACAGAGCAGCCCAGCTAGAAGAACAAATGGAAGCACAGGCAACAGCTTTTGGGATAGGCACTGCTGCAATTGTTCTGGACCCACATGAAGACCAAGCTGCGCATCTGCTACATATGTGCAGAGAGGCCTAGGTCCAGCCCTGTACGTTCTTTGATTGGTGGTTCAGACTCTGAGAACCCCAAGGGTCCAGGTTAGGTGACTCTGTTGGTCTTCATTCTTATGAAAGCAACCTCTTGGGTGACTCTAGCTTGTGTCAAGTTGACACAAATTTAGCTATCACAGGCAGTATTTGCTTCAAAGCCATGAACCACAAGAAGGCGTTATCTCCAGTGGGATCTTTGACACCAATTTTTTTTTATTACTGTGATAATTAAGTGAGCAGATCTTTTATTAAGAGCTCTGCATGGGTATACCTTTGGGGAACTGCTCCGATGTCTGTAATTTTGTAAGGTCTAATATGACTCCCTTTGGAGCCTCCCAGGTAAATCAGAGCTTCCTAAGGGAGTGACAGCTTGATTATAAAATAAACACACTGCCTGCAGTTAGCCATCTTAGGTTTTGACCTTTCTTGAAGACACACTTTGGTCTTGCAGTGATAATCACCAATTTCTCAGAAACAAAGTGGGCTCCTTGTGAAGGGTTTTGAACATGAAAGGCTCCGAGATTGTAGAATGGAAGTAGTTTTAGACATCAGTGTCTTCTGGCATTAGGGACACATGGCCCCAAGATGTCTTAGTTGCATGTGCTTTGATAAATAGGGAAAGATCCCTTAGTAATAGAGGAAAAAACATTCTGAAAGTAGAGAGATAATAAAATCAAGCTGCTTTATGCTTTGTCAGTCCAAAAAGCTTTTAAGGCACATCTAAAAGGTGGATGCCACTTAACGTTTGCTCTGCATGTGGGCCTCACTGTGTGATAAGGGGAATAAATTTAGCCTCTTTAAGTCTAATTTCTCCAGGGTGAGATTTGAGAACTAGGATAAACTTTATTTGAAAGTTCTATGGCTGGGGCTTCGGCCCCTCCTTTTCCCCACTCGACCTTACTCTTCCCTTTCTGCATCTAACTGTTCTTCTTCTGAGTAAAGTGGTATGTGGGGGAAAGAGGAAAAGAAAAATCAACTGCACATTGTGAACATAATTGATTCAATAAATAACATCTCTGCATTCCCAGGGCAAACCTCAGAATCTTGATTTACATCAATTAGTGGCCCAATAAGTGGTGGAGGTCTTAATTTAGACGGGTAGGATGGATCATGGCTTAGTTCTCCCTTCCCAAGGAAGAATGTGCCTTCCTTGTGTTAAAGACATAGTGTCTAGTTGTGTACCCTGAAAAACTATGTTTAAGGAAGAATTTATGTGCCAGTTTGCGTTCTTCCTGGAGGTGAAAGGACATTTAGTTATTTAATGGGATTGTTGGAACGAGAATGAAATTGAAACAAGGAAGAAAACTCCTTGTCAATTCTATCAGGGCAGGGATTTTGCCTTAGCTGTTCAGCATTTAATATCCAGTGCACATAGTAGGCACACAAAAATAATTGTCAGCTCTGTTGTTGAATAAGTGAATAAATGAACAGAAGCGAATACCATCCTGGTCTGGTTCTTAGAATCTGCTTGGATTTTTATCCTACTACTTTTTATACCCCTGGTCCCCACCTCTTTCTCTCCAGGGTTTTACAACACTAGCTTTTTTTTTTTAAGATTCATTTTTAGTTATGTATGTGTGAGATTGTACATGCATGTGACTGCAGGTGTCTGAGGAGGCCAAAAAAAAAAAAAAAAAAAGGATCCCCTAGAGGTGGTGTTATAGGAGGTTGAAGGCTGCCTGGTGTAGGTGCTGGGACTTGAACCCAGGTCCTCCGCAAGAGCAGCTAGTGCTCTTAGCCAGCAAGCCATCTCTCCAGCCCCAACAGGAGACTAGTTTTAAAAGTCCAACCTGAGAGAACATCTCCAGGTATGATTAAGGAGGGTGTGCTTCATCATGCCCAGATGAGAGGAGTCAGGGGTCTTAGAGATATTACAAAGGGACTATTTACAAATTTTTGTGAATTGCATCTTCGAATCACATGAACTATGTTATCAATGTACAGATCCAGGCTAGTCTGTCACTGTTAGGGCTAAGGAGCTTCTACTCTATTGGAGATGGTCCTGGTTGGTTTGGTGTGCTCGAAATAGATAGCATTAATCCAGTTGGCCTCAAAGTCCTCGGTAGTCTAGTCTAAGGCATTTCTTGGTAAAAGTGACCCAGCAGAAAGACAATGAGCTATAAGTACGGTGACTATGTGACTATGAGCTGACTCCTGTGACTATGGTCCTGGTCCTATGGGTTCCTGTACTGGTTCATCTGACAAGCCATGCTTCTCAGCCTCTGTCCAGATCCTTTGATGCTGCTCTTCTCTAAAGCTGCATCTGGGGTGATGGCCCTGGCACAACTGGAAAGACCTTCAGGACCATATGTCATTTATTCTGCTCTCATGTATTCTGCTTTCATATTAGTGTGTGTGTTTGTGTATATGTGCATATATGTGTGGGTTTCTATGCGTGTGTATTTGTATATATGTGTGTATGGGTGAGTTTCTGTGCGAGTATTTGTGTGTGTTTGTGCATGTGTGTTTGTGTCCATGTGTGCATGTGTTTGTGTGTGTGGATTTGTGTATATGTGTATAGGTGTGTATGTGCATGTTTGCATATATACGGTGTATGTTCATGTGGGTATGCATATGTAAATGCAAAGTTTACATGCATGTTAATGCAGGTGGATGCCAGAGGTTGTTTTTAGGCACTTCCCCTATCATTTTCCACCACATCTTTTGGAGATGGGTCTCTACTTGAACCCAGAGCTCATAGATTTTGCTAGAATGGCTTGACAGTAAACTTCATATATCCATCTATCTGTCTCTGCTCCCTTGTCTCCCAGGGCTGTGAATATAGAATATAGATGTGTGGTTGACTTGCCTTCCTCCCTTCTCCCCCTCCCTCTCTCCTTCCCTTCCTTCCTTTTTGCTTTTTTTTTTTCCCCTTCGGTCATTTTAAAGAAGTGAGTTGGGAGTTTGAACTCAGGTCCTCATCTGTGCACCCTGAGCACTTTCCCCGTGTAGGAGTCTCTGTAGCCCCTAAGCTATTTTACTGTGTTCACCAGTGATGCTTTCAATTCCTTCCAATCCCCATCTCTTGGCTCATGAAAACACCAATGGAGCTTCCTGGCCCTTTTGTAGGCCCACTCAGCGTTGGCCAGCCCTGTTTTCCCTTAAGGCAATCTCATGAAAGGCTGTCAAAGATACAAAACTCTGCCCCCACCCCTTCCCCAGAGCCATTAAACCTGCTTTTCTGAGGAACCATTTTATAGTTCCCTTCATTGCTATTATTCTCAGCGTTGCTAGTCTCTGTGAACAGCAGGCTCCCATCCTTCTGGATCCAACCCCACAATTATGCCTCAGCCCCATGTTTCTACAGGAAAGTTATTCTCTACCCCACAGAACTTGTCTCCCAAGTAGGGGAGGAGGATCAGTTATCTTCTTTCCTCCAGGACCCACGTGACAGACAAGGTGGTGTGGGCAGCCAGGGAAGGAGCCGAGCAGAGACTGGAGCGTGTATCTGAAACCAGCATGGAGCGCAGCCTGTCTGCATCATCACATTAGAGCTTTGGACACATACTTAAAGCTCTTTGAACATCTGTGTTCTAAGTAGGAAGGTGGATTTTTGTCTTTTTCAAACAAGGTGTTAGAGACGTGGAGTTTTTCACGTGGAGCGTATTGGATAGGGCTCAGGGGAGCATCTATGTACTGCGGAGAGAAGCAGGGGAGGCCAACTATGGTACAACTGCTGAAAAGGTCTCAGCTACGCCGTGCGAAACTATGGGGGTGCAATATCCTCAGAATTATTTGCAATCGAGGGAAGAGAGCCATTATATGTTCATATCCACCAACCATAGGATATGGGCTGGCCCTGGAGAAGGGGCGTGACCTCAGGCGATGATCCGCCTTGGCTGAGATCCTAAGATTTGTGCCGGCAGCAGCAGTCCATAACAGGTTCTTATGGATGGGGAAAGAGTGCCTTCATCTTGGAGAGCATCTCAGTGGGATACTGCAGCACCTGCTGCCCGCACCAAGGTGCCTGAACCTTGGCAGGGAAAGCAGCACAATTGTCAGCATTCAGCAAACATTTACCGTCGCCATTATCCCAACGCCCGGCAAGCTGTGCCACGTGCGAAACATTGCTTACCTTGGCTTGGGCTTGTTTCTGATGTTGTAAGCAGATTCTCAACTCTGCTCTGCCCACCTCCCAGACAGCTCCAAGAGCATGCAGAGAAAACAGAAGGGGATTGCCGAGTGAAATATTACAGAAATGTCAGGGATGACTGAGCCCTCTCTTCTGCAATGAATATGTGGTCGGGACCTGGATTCCCCGAAGGGAAAAGGTTGTGATAAATGTAATGGTGCTTGTCTATGAAAGATGACATTTTGATCTTTCTTTCTTCTCTCCGTAGGGAATTAGAATAATGGAGATGCTGCTAAAGGAACAGTGTGGTTCCCCCTTAGTGGAATAAAAAAATCATCAGTGAGTATCCAAAGCAAAATCAGAATTATTTACTCAAGCCGTGTTTTCATGCTTATAAACCTGGCATTATGAATCAGTCTCCCTGAGCTATTCACGCTCTGCGTTTCCCAGTGATACCCATAGAATACTATTTCACAGGCATTTTGTTATCTGCGCAGCAGCTTTATTTGCTTGGCTCTCTGATTTTCAAAGCAGTTTTGTACTGTGCACTGAGTTACAACTGCTTTCAAATCGCTAAAACTGTTCAGTATAATCTAGCATGATTGAGGCCCTTGAGGTGGCAGAGATTTGTAAAGGCGGCTCTCAGGATCAATTGAAGCTTAGTTTATTGTTCTCAGAACAATAAAAAGAAAGACTTAGAGCTGTAATTGGGGCAGGAAGGATCACAAGAAAAGAATGTGTTGATTGGCCTGGAAGACAAATACTAATCCCCAAGACCAAAATAATGAAATTCTCCCAAATACGCAACTTCGAGAATGTTGATCTAAAGTGATGTGTGACCTTTATGTCTGACCTTATGTGGTGGGTGGCTGTCCAGACAAGGAGGACTGAAAGGATTGTATATAAATCATCTTCAGGGTAGGAGTATATAGTCTACATGAAAAGGAAATGAATTTAGTGTTTACCCTTGGGTTCTAGCTCCAGGAAATCTCATTAAGTATGTGCAAATATTTAAAAAAATATGAAAAATTTTCAAATCCAAAATATTTGTGGAGATACTTGCTAAGTAAACACGTTCCACTGCTTGAAATACTGTTCTGAAGGAATCTGAATCTTAGAAATAATTCTCAGGCTCTGGCTTGAAGGCCTTGAGTAATTAGGAGTGTTTGTCATGGGCACAGACTAGTAATTAATAATTATCTTAGGCCAGTTTGAAAGGACACCACACATGGCTTCCTATAAACAACCTACTGGTCGAATTATGGTATACAATGAATTCTGAGAGCAGTTAGCCAAAGAAGATGTGGCAAGACAACTTATGTATAAGTAGCTTGAGTTTCAAAGCATGCCGGCCATGCCTCTGAATGGACATTAGTTGGCGAGTTGCATTTCTGTTTATTTGCAAGTTGAATGATATTCTGATGGACACTTAGCTATGTGCCCTTTATATATAGTAGATTTCAAGGTTACTGGAGGGCCAATTAAGGTAATTTTATTTAGTACAGGCATGGCAAATGGCATGGCTCATAAAGTGTTGGAAATGAGTCTTAAATGTGGTTTGCTCCTATATTCAGCATATTCTTTGAGTGAATGATAAAGACTTGGCAACATGGCTCTGTTTTTCTGTGCTGACATTTTTCATATTCACTATATTAGTTACTTCCCTCACTCCTGTGATAAAATACCTTACAGAAGCAACTTTAAGGAGGAAAGATTTATTTTGGCTTATATATTTCAGAGGGGGTAGAGTACATTATGGTGGGAAGATATTATGGAGAGACTGTAAGGTGGCTGGTCACATTGCCTTTGAAGCAGGGAGCAGAGAGATATGAATGTTACTGCTCGTTTGGTTTTCTCTCTTTCCCCCTTTATATTAAATTCGGAATCCCAAGCCATGACATGGTGCCACCAACACTCTGGATATGTATTCTCTTCTTGACTAAAAATCTCTTTGGAAATATTTTCACAGACTCACCTAGAACTCAGTCTCCCAATTGTGACCCTCTCTTCTTCCTGTGGGCTGTTGGCCACTGGCAGGGAGGAGAAAAGGAGGTGGGACAGGGTTCGGATGGCTGTGAATACTAACCAGCTTCAGTGAGACAGCTCAACTTTATTTGAGGTGATCAAGGGGCATATAGATTTGGGGAGTGGGCAGGGAATTCCAAGATGAATATATACTATTGGCTAAGGTGGACACCTGCGAATGCTTCATTTACATAAAGAAGAATACCAAGAACCTGGAAGGCAGGGGAAGGGGAACATTGAGCCTATAATCTGGCCACAGCCTACATGACTGTCCTCAAAGGTAGAGGTCATGCACTGGAGCATGTACGCTTGAGAGCAGGGAGAGAGCCACCCCACTTCTCTCGGATGAGGTTTGTGAGGTTTTGGGCGCATTTCAATTTCACTTTTGCTCCAGGCCAACTCCCAGGTTGCACATCTCCACATCCCCACATCCTCACATCCCCACACCAATCACCTTTGAAATCCAGTCAGTAGACAAACAAGTCCATCCTTTTTCAACCTGACACCCATGCTCCTCACTTTAAACTATGACGCTTTACCCTTTGTTATCAAAGGTCATGGCCATCTCACAACATATTGTAATAATAACCCCTTCTCATAATATAATAAAAGACACCAGCTGAGAGAAAATAGCTCCTGGTGGGTCATATAGACAGATACAAAGAAAAACAAAAACATCTGCCAGAGCATTAGCCATGCATTAGATTTCCAGAAGATGTGTTAATCTGCCCAAGTAACACAACTGCACCTTGTGAAACAGCTCTGACTGGAGTCACCAGTTGATTAAACTTAGAATAATTATCTATCATTCTCCAACATCCACCTATTTTCTGCACAGGCCAAGTAGACTTAAATGAAGACATGGTTAGAGCTACCACCCCTATGGCCTTGACGGTGACAGTTATCCTCACAATCTCCCCAGGGATTCAATAATGGCTTGCTTCACTATTGTTCCAGATAGAGGTACCTCTAATGACTTCCATTTCTATAGCAATCTTCATACACCCCACTCTCACTAAGTACTAATGCACTTGTGCACTTGGGCACCGATCCCATCTTACCCAGGGAGTGAGATCTGAAGTCAGTTCAAGGTTATGTTGGGAAACTAGAGGGCCTGTGCTAACATTGGGAAGGCATATGCCTGCTGGTTTTCAAATATTAAATTAGTGGTCTTGAAGTTTTAGTGAGCATCAGAGCCATCTGGAGTGAGCAGAATCATAGAATAGTGAACTCACTCTTGGAGTTCTGGTTGACCAAGTCTTAGGTGAGCTCCAGAGCTTGTGTGTGGGTAGAGATGGACGCAGTCCATGTTAGGACATTGGGAAAGCAGATAGCTGGGGTGTCAACATGGATGTGTGTACATCTTCCTTTATATCAGTCAGCAGAACAGGTTTCATCCTGATTTTTAAGAATCAAAGCCACTTCTTGCATCTATCTATCTATCTATCTATCTATCTATCTATCTATCTATCTATCATCTATTATCTAAATGTAGACAAGCTCCAGGTTACAGCAAACTCACCTGAAAAGAAGAGTCAAGGCTCATGCTAACTTGTGGGTCTAAGTCAGTTTGGATTTAAAGCGTTTTTAATAAAAATGATTAAGTTTAAAAAGTTTAGAGTGTGGCCTGTTGTCTTTCAGCCATGTGCAGCCTGTGGCCCATGTGACCCAGGATAGCTATGAGTGCAACTCAGTACAAAATAATTAACACTTTAAAAATATTTCAGTTATTATTATTACCATTACTACTACTTATTTTATGGTTATTATTATTATTATTATTATTATTATTATTATTATTATTATTATTACCTGTGTGTATGACTCGATTGCACAGTTCTTCAGTGAGAAATTTGTACATAATAATGTAGTCTTTACAATATCAAAAAAGATGGGACACTTAGATTATGTTCTGTCCTTTTCACCAAGTGAGACTAACCTACAACTTGGTCTTTTCCTGGTGTATGGGAAGCCATTTACTTTATCTGAAGTAGCAAAGTGGTGGAGTCTGCAGAGTGCCAGGACTTCCAAGTGGGGCACTAGCATTTTGTGCCATAGAATAATTCCTGTATTATATGCACTTAGTGGGATGCCACTGTCAGAACTCACTTTCTCAAAGAAGTAAATGTAAAGGATCTATGCTTTTCACAAAGATATCTACAATTACTATAGACTGAAGATTACTATCTAAGCTTTAAGCTGTTCCCCAAGTCAGCATCATCGAGTTATTATTTATATACAACTAAATTGAGTGATTTAACTGTTGATTTTGAGGTGTACCATTTTGTAAAGTATAAATAGTTCTGTAATCATTAAATATCAGATTTGGAAAAATTTGAGGCTTTTGGATTTCATAGTCCAGCTACAACCTTATTTTCTCCCCTCCCAATTTTCTTGACAATTTTTATAATGCTTTTGTAGTTTAAATTCCCTCTGTGATGGAGCCTTTTTACTTTCTCAAAAATAGCTTTAGGGAAAATAAGTTGTAGGAGGGGAATGTACTGTTCTTATGAGATGGAAAAGTGATCAAGTTAAATGGAAAGGGACGGACATTTGGGGGGCTGAGGCAGGATTGCTGAGAGCTTGGGAGCAACCTGGGCTATGGAATGAAACCTACCTCAAAAGTAAAAAACAACAATTTAGAAAGTGGCTTCTTCGGAGAAGGTGTTCGCCTCCGAGCCTGATAACCCAGCTAGTGGGCCCAGCTAGTAGAAAGAGGGTACCGAAGCTGTCCAATGCCTTACGCATGAGCGCGCATGCGCGCGCGCGCGCAACACA
>NW_022196895.1:37909808-37913281 GCF_008632895.1 Mastomys coucha | reverse complement strand
CACACACACACACACACTCACACACACACACACACACGTAACTAAAATAAAAAAAAATAATAATGGGTAGGAGGGATCACACAGAGAATAGGATTCAGAAAACCAGAGCTCCATAAGCTACATTCGACTGCTGCTGCCTTTTATAAATAAAGATTTATTGGAACACAGCTGTGCTCATGGCTGTGTTCAAAGCCACAACAGCAGACTGAGGCCTTGCAGCCTTTACCTTTAAAGCCTAAATTCTTTATGCTTCTTTTGTTGTTTGTTGGAAACCAGAAAGAAAACACTTTCTGCCTCCTGAGTTAGTTTTTTAAGTTAACATCAAGGACTGTGTTGGAGATTGTATGGCCTTTTAAACCTATACAATCGATCACATCACATCTCTGCTCTGTACGGTTTGACCGTGTATCTCTCTGCATTTGTGCTAACATCCTCACTTAGTGAAGATTCACATGATGCTATCTTAAGGCATAAAGAGATATTAAAATGCTAACAACGATGAAGTTAAAAGTACCATCAATCTAGACACTATTGTGGATGCCAACAAGTGCTGGCTGACAGGAGCCTGAGATAGCTGTCTTCCAAGAGGCTCTCACAGTACCGGACTAATACAGAAGTAGAGGCTCACAGCCATCCATTAGACTGAGTACAGGGTCCCCAGTGTAGGAGCTAGAGAAAGGACCCAAGGAGGTGAAGGGTTTGCAGCCCCTTAGCACGAACAACAATATGAACTACCTAGTACCCTCAGAGCTCCCAGAGACTAAACAACTCCAACCAAAGAGTATGCATGGGGGGACTCATGGCTCCAGCAGCATGAGTATAGCAGAGGATGGCCAAGCCGGTCATCAATGGGAGGAGAGGACTTTGGCCTGGTGAAGGTTCTATGCCCCAGTGTAGGGGAATGCCAAGGCCAGTAAGCAGGAGGGGTGGGATGGTGAGCAGGGGGAGGGAGAGGGAATAGAGGATTGTTTTAGGTTTTTTGGGGGGGAGAAGAACCTGGGAAAGGAGATATTGTAAATAAGAAAATATCTAATAAAAAAAAAAGTACCATCAATAGTAGTCACCAAAGTCACTCAGAGAGGCCCGGTGTACATGCAATAGAAAAACAGGTATTCTGTTAGCACAGATGAAATCACTGTAGCATGGTTATAGTATAGGTACTGTTTATAATTTCATTGATATACTAACTTTGGAATTTTTCAGTTCTTAATTTTCTTTTGCCTTTTGCATGTATGTATACATGTATGTATGCATTTATATGCAAGTGTGTGCCTGATGGAGAAAGAGAGGGGGGAGGGAGGGAGAGAGGTTTGGAGGGAGGGCAGGAGAGAGGGTGACACTCTAAGGTACTGGTTCTTATGTTGTACTGTATTTGAGACAGGATCTTTTGCTCTGCTGTGTGTGTCAGGCCTGGGAGCGTATGGAGATTCTCTTGTTCCCATTTTCCATCATGTCTGAGTACTGGGTTGATATATACACATGCTAATGTGTCTGATTTTCCATGGTACCTAGATATTAGAACTCAGGTCCTCATGACTGTGTAATGAGCATTTTACTCACTGAACCAGATCTCTGTCTTTAAAAGACAATTTGTAGATGTATACAAATGTGCAAAATAGATTATTTCATATTTTTAAAACACATCTTTAATTCCAGCACTCAAGATGCACACTCATTTCTATGTGTTCCAGGCCAGCCAGAGCTCTGTAGTTAACCCTATCTCAAAAAAAAAAAATTTACATTTGTGTAGCATATGCCCCCATTTTCCCTTGTACCTGACATCAGAAGTAACATTTATGAACTCTCTGACCTGTGCGTCCAACTGGACATTTGAAAATGTAGAAAGCTTAGAAGGTAATTTTCTCATGGACTGAAATGGAGGCACATAAATCTCAGTAACCAATATGCTTGTGGCATTGCTGCTGACACATATGTTTGATGGATTTTTGATTTCCTGTCACGTTTGAATAAAACCAATAGTCCCGACATCTGTTTGTTCTTGCCGCTGGCGTGCAGGACTGGCTTGGTGAGGTCTGACAGCACAGAAGAGTCCTATCCCACCAGAATGATGAAGACCTCACTTCTAGCTGTATCTTCAGTTCCACTCTGAACTAGCTCCTCTAGGTAGCTGGACTTAATAAAATGAGGTGCTTGCTTTGTTCGAAGATCATTAGGGAGTAGGAATGCAATTTCTTCAAGAATTATCCATAGTGAGAGAATTCAAGTGACTCTCAGGAGTTGCCTCAGAAAAGAGGGCAAATAAGTATTGATCGCTGAGACGTGTTTATTAAGTGATAAAAACCTATTCCTTTCTCTTGCAGGGGAGCTGCCACTGTGTCTACTCTTCCTCGAGACTCACTTCTTGGCCATGACATCATAAACACAATCACTGGATGCTGGTTTCAGGGCAGAGTCACAGAGGCTTAGACAAGAGGGGACCTTCATGCTAGAGCACAGACTTGACACTCCCCTTTGGGGTCTGCTTCAAATCGTGGGACTCATAGAGCTGGAGTTTTATGACGTGGTCTCTTTACAATCTCATGAATAAAGGGAAAAATCTATCAGATGACATCTACGCTTTCTCCAGATGTTTTACTGATTTTCTGTGATGCTGTCAGGACAGCCAGGAGCAGGATAAAGGCTCCGGGAAGCACCTTGTAATCATATGCTGTCAGCATCTGTATTCAGAGGATCCAGGAGAGGATTCTGGGAATGCTAAGAGGTCCATCCTGGTGCCTCTTTCGAGAGAGCTGGAGTAGAAAGACAATGTGCCAGACCTGTGGTGAAGCTAAGCCACATGTACACCATGGTCAGTTAAATCACATGTATACCATGGTCAGGTAAGCCATATGTATACCGTGGTGAATTTAAACCACGTGCATACCATGATGAGCTAAGCCACATGTATACCATGGTCAAGCTAAGCTATGTGCATACTATGGCTAGCTAAGCCACATGTGCGTGGGTTTTTGATATTCTCAGAAGTTAGTACAGCTTTTAGGAGATAACACGTAAACTCTGACTTGCTCCTCTGCGAGAATACGGAGTCAAGAGCATAAGGCAGGGTCAGGCTGTGGCTCCTACTAACTTGTTTTGTAATTTGGCACAAATTCTCCAGTTCTCTTTCCTGACCAGAGAGGTGTGAGTAATCAGGCATAGTTCTCTCTATCAGTAGGTTTAGCTTGAAGAGTACAGGCTTGGGACCAGTGGGATTGGCATGGATTAAATCCAGCTTCTCCCACCGATTATTTAGTGGGCTCGCACATCCTTTTTAAACCCTTCCAAAGGTAATTTAAGTCAAAATTATGCAATGAGGTAATGGCTTTAAAATGAGGTTGTTGGACTCACCTGAGATAGTGTATAGGAATATTAAATAGAATATGTTATTATGTGAAGTGATTTATTTTTTCTTTTTTAAGCATTTGCCTTTCTGTATTCTTTTTGGCTTTTACCTTTTTTTTTTTTTTTTTTTT
>NW_022196895.1:37879710-37909798 GCF_008632895.1 Mastomys coucha | reverse complement strand
GGTCTGATGTAGCCTAGGCTCACCTCAAACTCTCTAAATATCTGAAAATGATCTTGAACTTTTGATCCTTCTGCTTCAGAGTGCTGGAATTGCAGGTGTGCGCTGAGGACTGGGCTCAGAGCTTCCTGCATGCTGGCAAGTGCCGTACCAACTGAGCTACATGCCTAGCCTGGGCGTCTGCTTTTTAACTGGGTCCTATATGGTGCTATTGTTTAGAATTTAGGTGACATTAGTTTGCTTGTCTCATGATGAGAAGCCAAAATATAAATGCACACCATCTAACAGAAAGCTTGAAAGGAAGTAGTAATTTAGAACTCATCTTAAAATAAAAATTAGGCCATTATTGAAAAGATGTGAGGAAATTGTTCCCTTTTCTCTTATTTTTACGATTTGAACTTTTTTCCTACTTAGCGCATTGATGAATTCCAGAGTAATTGTACTTTTTCATACAAGCCTGCCACCACGAGCCTCCTCTCATTGTGTTCTGAGCCATTTGTGCTGCTTGAGTTTTGTCTCCTGGGATAACTTCCCCTCATTTCTTTAGTGCTCCACTCTTCCCTTGTGTCGGAGGGAAAATGAATGGTAGAAGTTTGACCTTGGTTTCCAGCTTGTGAATGGCATTTGGAGTAATTTCCCTTTTCCAAAAGTAAGTGAATTGTTATGGATGAGAGAGGCAAGACATTTTTACTTGGGCGTTGACATTGGAGTAAATATAGTTTTCTGCACTAAACAGCTCACATCCTCCCGAAGTTAAGAGTTCTCTTCCTTAGCCACCCATGAAGGTTCCTTGGGAGACTTCATTCCATCTCAAGGCTCAGGGTGCACCCCAGACCAAGAAATACGAATCTCTGAATGTGGGACCTTGGGATCACTGACTTTAATGTTCCTCTGGTGTACCCAATGGGAATTCAAGGATAAGAGCCCCAATATTAAGGGAAATATGCATTACATTATCTGATTTCTTTTTTTCTTTTCTTTCTTATTTATTCATTTTTTTAGATAGGACCTCACTGTGTAGCTTACGATGGTCCAATATTTGCTGTGTACTCCAGGCTGGCTTCCACCTTGCCCTGCTCCAGCCGGTTCTTAATTTCTTCCTTAACAAATGTGAGGCAGGAATTTTCACTAAGAGTGTGAGGCAGAGAGAGGCTGAATTTGTGCCAGATTCCTTGAAGCTGGGGTGGCTGCAGTAAAAGTGTGTGGGTCCTGACACTGTCATGGAGAGTGAAGCCCGCTGAGGTCACTACAGAGACCCTGAAGCTCGTGCCTGGCTGAGGGTGGACTGCTGCTAAGCCCCAGGCACTGTGGCTAGGCACATGGCTGCTTAATGTGTTTTTTGCACTATTCACCTTTCCATGAAAGGATGGGGAGGAGGAAGGAGGAGGAGGAGGAGGAAGAGGAGGAGGAAGAGGGGGAACCTCTTAACTTTTATGTGTCAACAACAAATTCAAAACTGCTTTGTTTGCAGTGCATGTTTTGGAGCCAGTACTTTTGAGCCCATGCTTCTAGCATGTTTGACTGGCTTGACTATTTCAGCCAGACATCATAGATGTTTTTTTTTGTACTCCAAATATAAGCTGTGTTCTGCCTTTCTACCAAGACAGCTTCTAGCTGATTCTCCTTCTTTGTTCCCAAATAATTCTCTTATCTTGCATCAAATATTCTTTCTCATCTAATGTTCCCTGATACAGGCCTCTATTGCTTAAAGTTTGACATACACATTCTAGAAACTTTACAGTTCTGGGTCTAGAGAGAGGGAGGGCTCAGCGGTTACGAACAAGTATTTCTCCCCCAGAGTGGTTTGGGTACCAGTGTTTACTTAGCTTGGCTCATAACCGTGTGTAACTCCAATTCTAGGTGATTCATTGCCCCCTTCTGGCCTCTCACGGCACTGCACTCATGTGCATGCATCCCTCCTTTCAGTGTTACAAAGAAAACCTTATCAAAAGAAAGTATTTATAAAAATATTACATGGCCGGGGCTTTAGATATGGCTTAGTGGTTAGGAGCACTTTCTGTCCTTCCAGAGAACCCAAGTTTGGTTCCCAGCACCCACAGGAGGCTCTTAAACTTCTGTAATTCCAGCTCCAAGGCATCTGATGTCCTTTTCTGGCCCTTGAGGGTTACCCACATACATGTGACATTTACTCACACAAATACACATAAGTAAAAATAATAAACTTTTAAAAATCTTTTTATAATTAGGATTTTTTTTTTTTAGTTTTTGTTTAAAATTATGTATATATTATCAAAGCATGTACATTGTCATCTAAAGAGTTAGATAAGAAATGTCAAAATCAGGAGTATGGCATTACTGGACACAGTAGGCACAAGAGTGGGGAAGGTTCAATCTCAGGTCTGGCTAGTTTCCTGAGTGCATTATTGAGCCTGCCCTTCAAGATAAGGTTGTACCATTATGTGGAGACTTTCTCGACACTCCCAGAGACCAGCTGCAGTGCAGTGCAGGCTCAGCCCTTCTCCCACAGACTCTGATTCTTGTAATATACAGTCTCTGGATTTACATTTTGAAGCAAGTTCTATAGGACATTTGTGGTTCTGTAACACAGATTATGCTTTGAGAGTATCAGATGGGGCAAGTTTTGGTCTCCGTGTCTCTTGCCCTTTAAGAAGGTTTTACACCCGTTGAGTCCCTTGATCCGTTCAGGCAATGGCTCAGAGTGCAGTGTAAGGTGCTTGTAAGGAAGGAAGCTAGCTTGAGTGCTTTCTGGGTGAGTTAATGCTTTCACCAGTTGGGGTTTGGGGGGGTGGGGAGTGTTTATTACCTTTACATTCATTGGTGGATAGAAAAGATACTATGTTCCTTTCATATAAATTACTTTGTATAGGCAATTCCCCCCTTGTCATTTTGTATATATTTTTCACTTTCTTAAAAGGAATTTATTGACGATTCTTCAGGGCCATCATTATATTTTTAACTCTTTTTTGGATTCCCCCCACCACCCAGGTTTCTGAAAGCCCTTGTCTACTGCCTGTTTGCTCTTTGGAGTCTAGCCTCTTTGGAGGTGTCCTTTCCTCACCATTTCCTGCCACCATTTCCGTGTAGGCCTCCGGTAGCCTTCCTCTCCTTCTCCCCGGGCTTGGGAAGTCATGTGACAACACAGTTGGTGCCAAGTAGCAGTTATCTGATGAGGCTGTGAGAGGCCTTGCTCACATTAAAATGAATGAGCTTGGCCTCCATGCCCTGGGGAATTGTTTCAGTGACTTAACTGCTTTTTTTGTGTTTCCTGCTTTCAGCCACGGTTCTCAGACTGTGACTTCAAGTAAGATATGGCTCAGGCTCATTTCTCTTGATGTATAAACCCTTATTTTCCCCAGCTGTGTTTGTATTTTCATATGTATTCTACTCGATAATGTGAAACCAATATGGATTAAAACCCAAATGGAAATGCCTTTTATACATATGCAGTATACAGTGTTTTAAATTCAGTGTTATTGTGAATTAGAGCTATGAAATACCATCCTGTAGTCATTCTGAAATAAAGGCATCACAATGGGTATTTATGAGTGAACACTCCTTTTTTGGGAATGTCATCCTCCCCACCCCCCAATCTTCATTTAGTGGTTGCAGTAGCAATCCTGGTTTGGGGCATCTGCTTTAGATAAAGGTTGTAGGGAACAAGACATTCAGTCCTCACTCTCTCAAGATGAGCCTTCAAAATTTCTCTGAGATATAAAGCGAGGCAACCATTATTGGTTGATCCCAGTGGGGCAAGGAAAAAGACTAAAAGGGGAAGAAGCAAGGCACCGTGTGTATAGTGGGGCCACATGGCCCCAGAGAGGACGGGAAGGACAGCTGTTAGCCTGAGCCTCTGTCTCCTGCACATTGTTTCTGAGACTACCTTCTATTTTTCTGTTTTGCATTTCTGTGTTTCTGTTTGTTTTTACTTGGAAGTGTTCCTAGTAGACCTGTACACCTTGTTACTGAAGTGCCTGTCCAGACCCTATTGATCTTTTCCTTCGCTAAGTTGGTGATTTTAATTTAGGAGTAGACTCTAGTTCACCCAGCATTTACTAAGCTCTTGTTGTGCATGAGATCAAGGCCTTGCCATCTTTTTTGAATTGAACCACTAAGTCCCTAAGTGGCTTGAACCATTGTTATTACTGATATGACAGTGGTAGACACCGACAGACAATAGGACCTGCTGTTGATACCTCTTAGGCAAAGCAAATTATGATTATTAATTTAAGGGATGCAGGAAAAAAAGGTCAGGGTAAGATGTACTGTGCAGAGCTCATCACAAAAGCATCTATGTTGGTGGTCCCAAAGATCACCTACAGATGCACGATTCTGGATGAGGTGCTTGAGTTAGGGAGGGTCATGTGCATCTTAGATGATAACAGCTTCTTGTAGGTCCAGCTCATAGACAAAAGGGTGGAGCTGCTCCCACAACCATCCTACCAGAGTCTCGAGCTTTGAAGTGTAGTGGTTACACGATATGGGACACTCAGGTGTGAGCCTCTCTTACCTTCCGTCTCTTACTCGAGGCCCAATCTGGCCTCTTGGAGTTCAGAGCTGCAGTACCACAGAACAGCGTCTCCCTGATGCTTTTCAAGTGAGGGGCTAGGATGACATGTTAATGATTGCCGGGTGACCCCCAAACTTCAGAACTTTAACAAAACCTTAGAGAAACTGAGGCTGTGGGGGGGGGGAGCAGGCCAGAGACTTACTAAGAGGACCAAGCCCAATGCTAGGGTGACCCAGGATAGTAGTTAAGTAACTGAAGTTAGTTTTCTTTCTTTCTTTCTTTTTTTTTTTTTAAAGATTTATTTATTATTATAAGTAAGTACAATGTAGCTGTCTTCAGATGCACCAGAACAGGGCATCACGTGTCATTACGGGTGGTTGTGAACCACCATGTGGTTGCTGGGATTTGAACTCAGGACCTTTAGAAGAGCATTCGGTGCTCTTACCCACTTAACCCTCTCACCAGCCCCCTGAAGTTAGTTTTCTATAGATCAATTTACAAAAAATGTGTAGAAATTTCAAATGTGTCACATCTTGCATACCTTAGCCACTCTTGGACCACCGGAGGATCTTGAAAAATGATTGATGCCTGGGTCTTATGCCTGGAGACTCTCATTGATTGGCTTATATTGCATCCCTTGTGTTAGGGCTGGGGATGGGGTCCACAGGTGGTCATGAGATGCCAAAATCTTTTAAATTCAGACTCCATTTTGAGAACCTGACCTAAGTTTGAACTCAGGTAAACTAACAGCATTAGTTTCCAAGTTGTCCCCCAACAAAACCTGAGCCTACCTCCAGTCTCTAGGCTAATCCCCAACAAGACCAGAGTTTCCAGGTTACACCCTCCACAAGACCAATGTCTCCAGGTTATTCCCCCAACAAACCTGCACACCAGGTTACAAGCCCACCCCTTGCCTAACGACCACCAATACAGAGGGGAACAGAAGTTAAGTTTATAGGACTCCTGGCCCCAGCCAATTGTATTAAAGGCCACAATACCTTTCCAATTAGATGCTTGCACACATATTCCCTGCTTGCTGCTTACTATAAAGCTTTGCCCCATAGCTATTTTCTCTACCCCGACACCAAAACCATCCTGCGTGATGGTGGTGTGTTGGGGGGCCCTGAGCTAGCTCCAATAGAACAAAGACCCTGCTGTGAGTTGCATCAGATTGGCTCCGGTTTGCGTGTTGTGGGGATCACTAACATTTCCCTGGCACAAGAGTCACAACCCTGGACAGTGATTCTCACTGACTTTAGAGGCAAGGTCTCTCTTGGGTGGGCATTGTAAGAAACCTCCTGAGGAGGAAGTATGCTGCAGACCTCCCTTTGATGTTTGCCTATAGTCCCTTACTAAGAGATTAGTTTACTACCTAATGCAAAAAGATGCCTCAATGTCTCCTAATTACTACTAGAAGAAAAATGATGTAAAATATATACAACCATAAGCAGCCCGCTTGGTTATGATCAGAAATTCAATTTCCATTTTCTGCAAACAGGATCCTAGGTAAAGAAAAAAAGGGGGTCTAATAAACAAATGCCACCAGACTCTTCTTGCTAATCTCCTGGTGCTGACCTCAAGTCGATGCACAGCCGGCCCTACAAACTATGGACAGACACGCTGTGCAAGAAGTGGCAGAGAGAAAATGGCAGCCACCATTAAATTAAACTCCACGGAGCCATTCTCCGGCGTTCTCTGAGAAGGTTACAGCCATTTCGTGCCTGCCATCTGGTAGCTGCTGATGGAATCATTACTTCTTTGTGTGGGCGCCAAGATGAACTTTTAGATCGGAAGATGGGAGAAAATGCTGTTCACTTGCATGCATGTTTTTTTGTTTTCCTATTTGGAGTTTAGGTGTCTCCTTGAATTCAGGAATTCATCAATTGTTCACACATTGAACTTGTCACATTGTTGGCTTTTAGTTTTGTTTTGTTTCAGAGGTTTAGGGGAAATTATTTTCTGGAGGGATGCCCCCCGCTGTCATTTGTGTTTGTTTAAGGATGTGGTTATTAGTCTGATTTTTGGAAACTAAAGTTGCCCTTGTCAGTGGGTCAAAGAAAAAAAAAATCTTCCTGGTCTTTACAGTAGGAGTTTTGTTGGGAAGTAGCCAGAAATTCAGGATATAAAAAAACGTGCTCAGATGTGGGTCATATAGAAGCTATAAGGGAAACTGAAACTGTTTGTTTTCAACACATGCTTGCAAATGGGTATTTTTCTAAGATTAAAAGTCCCTATAATACTAGGGAAAAAAATATTTTCGTGAATGAATGACTGCAGAGGACAGTTTATTACAACTGAAAAAGACACTGGTATGGCTCCTCTGAGGCCATACCTGTGGCTGATTAGATTTGGGTGGCTATGGGGGAAAGCTGTTGACTGTTGTTTTCTTTTGCAAATGGCATTTCAGAGACTCCGGCTCTGGCAGGGAGGTTTAGAATATTCAATCACATCTTCCCTTTTGGTGTGGTGCTCCCAATCTCCCATATCCTTAGATATAGCCGAAAAGAGCTCAGTGCAGTCTAGGTGCCAGCTAACTACATGTTTTAATTACAGTTTTAAATTAGATGAAACATTCTGGGTTAGATTACAAGTGGAACCACTGTAGCATAGAAAACAGTGTTTATGTGTGAAGTCAGAGACAAGCACTGGAACCTGTTTTCTTTAGTGTTAATTGTTCTGTCAAATGGTATAAGAATGACTTCCTGGAAGAAATGAATGTTAACAATGCTTTTGAGCCATAGTGAAGGGTTGAGGTTCCTGGAGACAAATGGAGGGGAGGGGGCAGAGACAGGTAGACTGGTTTTTTTCCCCCTCTGATTTCCCTCTGATACCTCGTCCTGAAACCCATGGCTTGTGATTATCAGAATAGGGTACCTGTTCCCTTGGAGATCTACGGCCATCTCTGAGATGTGTCTGAGGAAGCCCTTTGCGGCATCTGGTTTTCTCAAATGTTTAATGTTAGAGCCAACTAATAGCTTTGTTGAACATAAAGCTGCAACAAATTATAGATTTTAAAAGAGAACAACCAGACACAACATCCCTGGGAGTCTGAAGAAAGCTTTGTTTGGGGGCATTTGGCATGGGTGTGGTGCTTCCTAGCAAGCACAAGGGGAGGTTGAATGTAATGGGCAACGCCACAAGAGTGGCAACTGAGTATAGGTCAGGCCAGTGACTGCTGGAGTCAGTCACTTCCCAGAACACACCGAAGCTTTGGTCTGCTCATAGAGATCTGGTGTCTCTCTGGATACACTGGGGAATTATCAATACTCCGTTGTCAATCATGCAAATTCCCAGAAATCCCACGTCTTTCATAGGAGCCCGACTTATATCCCAGAAAACACATCCTTTTCCTACCAGTATCTTCTAAAGAAAAACAAAGGAATGAACTCAGCCAGACCTTGCCATCAGCCCTAATCATGGGTTATTTTGATTACTAAATTGTTAAACTCTTAGTGTAGAAGAGAGTGTGCAAGCATTACACGCTATTGTAAATTTGTTGTGTAGTGTATGGGTAGCAGAGGCACTCCCCTTTTACTGCATGCTGGCGTTTTAAGTGGAGTCAATCAGCTACAGCTGTGTCCCACAACAGTCTCTAACCAGTTGGTCTACAGTGTTCAATGTGGTGTACTTAAAATCAACAGGAAGGGTTATCTCTTCGCTACTTTTCTATTGCTGTGACAATAACCACGACCAAGGCAACTTATAAAAGAATGCATTTAATTTGAGCATTTGTGGTACCAGACTGTTAGAGTCCATGGCCATCTTGGTGGGGAGCATGGCAGCAGGTGGGCAGGCATAATGGTGGACCAGTAACTGAGATCTTACATCTGATCAACAATCCCAAGGCAGAGAGAGAGTTAATTGGGAATGGCTTGGGCTTTTAAAACCCTCAAGTCCATCCCCACTGACAAGCATTCTCCAACAAGGTCAGACCTCCTAAGTCTTACCAACCAGTCCCTCAACTGGGTACTGGGCATTTAAACACCTGAGCCTATGGGGGCCATTCTCATTCAAACCATCACAGTGTATAATTAGTCTCGAAGGTGTAAAATATCAAAGAGAAGGGACATTTAATGAAACCGGATTTTGATTCCTGGCCCTTGTAATTACAGTGGTGGGGTTGGCTCTGCTTCCATGAAGCTCTTAACCTTTCAGGTAACAGACCGCCCTTCTGGTATGTTCTCTCAAGTACGTTTTACCTGCTTTCTGAGTGAGAACTGGACAGAAATTGCTAGCAGGAATGACCTCCCTGTCTATTTGGACAGTCCATGCATTTCTGGGCTGAAGGAAAAGTTGAGTAGTGCCTGAGCTTCTCTGTTGACAACAGTGTCTCCTGTTGAGGTTTGAATTTCCGTTTTTATTTTTTGGTTGTGAGCCTAGCCTTTAACAGCTGAGCCATCTCTCCAGCCCTGAATTTCCGTTTTTAAAAGTCAGATTGCAAGTAAATTTTGTAATAGATTAGGAATCTTTGCATCTATTTGGATTCCAGTATCTCCTGAGAAGTGGTGTGGGTCAAACTCTGTAGTTAACTGAGCGCATTGTAGAGGGTGAGACTGAGGACTTGAGACCAGAAGCTGAATTAGAATCCTGGAAGGGGCATGCTCTGGCTGTGTGGTTGAAGTGAGTTCTCAGGGACTCATGTTTTTGCAGGACATGGCACAGTGGTTGTGCTTGCTTTGTTGGCTCACTGAAAGGATTAAGTGAGTTAAGACATAATTGCAGTGGGAGCAATGACTTCCTGGATCCCAGTCAACATCCGGCAATTTCTAAAAGCCTGTGGTAGTTGGTTTACATGCTTTAAACAAAAGGTAGATTTCTCCATAGGAGTCATTTAGACTTGGGTATTTCTGTTTGAGAAGATTTTAAATTATCAATTCCATTTCCTTCATGGTTGGAGGGCTCATCCAGAGTTTTCCTGCATATTGAGTGAGTCGTGGCCATTTCCAAGATGGGCGGGTCTATGTCTGCATTTTCCTGGAGTTTCATGGGGTGCGCCTCCGGTTCTTTGGTGGTCATAAGCCATAGTTCCCTTTATTCCTGATTTCTGTTGCACCAGCTCTGCTTCATTTTTTTTCTTTTTTTTTTCTTTTCTTTCTTTCTTTTTTTTTTTATTTATAGACTTCATGTTTGTTTTAGATATAATGTTCACGGGTCGCAGTTGTTCCACCACTGATGAGCTCTTCCTCTTCCTCTTCCTCTGCTTTGGCTTCATCTTCCTGTGTGTCTGTTGCTGTGACCTCCCACACATTGGACCTTGATCGGAACCTTTGACTTGGTCTGGTTGTTTCTCTCACAGTCCGATTACCCTATTTTTTCCCAGGCCCCTGCCTCTCTTTCAGGAACCTGGTTTGTAGCTGCTGGAGGCTACATGTTGCCAGGTGCAGTGTTAGCCTGCAATTGCAAAGGAATTTTGCCTGGACTTCAGTTTGTCATTTTGCTTTCTTTCAAAATGATGCTTGGTTTGCATTTTTTTTCCAAACATCAGAGGCAGTGAAGAGAGGTCCTGGGTGATGAGCCTGCGAAGCCAGCAGAGCTTCAATGAAGCCTAGCATTCTCTGAGGAGCTCAGACCGTCACTTTGGACGAGGCTAAGTTCTTTTCAGGGCGCCTGTGGGCATGCCAGGAACTGTTTTGCTTGCTTCATGCCTGGCTCTAATTCCTCTTCTCTGAGCAGGACCTTGGAGTTTATTAAATATTTTGTATCTATTGTTTTCTTGAGTCCCTGAAAGCAACCTCATGAAGATCGAAGCAGAGGGTTTATTTAAAGACAGGAGCCCAAGATTCACAGTGGATGCGTTATTCAAGAATCTGGTTGTTAAGTGGCTGCATGGCTGTGCTTCTATCAGACATCTAAAGTGAACGTGTAGTAAGTTCCTGTGATAGGAAAGATAATGCCGACATGGCCCATGACTTATGTATCTTACCATAAACTTATCTTTCAACATTATAACGGCCTTTTCTTTATTAATTTTTAAATTAAAATATAATCACATCATTTCCTCTTTCCTTTTCCTCCTTCCAAACCCTTTCATGCACCCCACTCTTTTTTTCTTCCTTTTTTAAAAATTGGGTATTTTCTTTATTTACATTTCAAACCTTTTCCCCTTTCCAGGTCTCTCTTCGGAAACCCTCTACCTGATGCTGCTCCCCCTTCTTCTATGAGGGTACTCCCCTACCCACCTATGTACTCCCGACTTCTCGCCCGGGCATTCCCCACACTGGGGCATTGAAGACCCTCAGGCCCTAGAGGCCTCTCCTCCCACTGATGCTAACAAGGCCATTCCTCTGCCACCTATGTGGCCCAAGCCGTGGTCCCTCCATGTGTATTCTTTGGTTGGTGGTCCATTCCCCTAGAGCCCCTGGAGGGTATGGCCGTTTGACACTGTTGCTCCCTCCATGGAGCTGCAACCCCCTTCAGCTCCTTCAGTCCCTTCTCCAACTCCTCCATGGAAAACCCCCGTACTCAGTCCAATGGTTGGCTACAAGTATCCACCTCTGTATTTGTCAAGCTCTGGCAGATCCTCTCAGGAGACAGCCATATCGGGCTCCTGTTAGCAAGCACTTCCCGGCATCCATGATAGCATCCGGGTTTGGTGACTGTATAGGGGATGGCTAATACCTGAACCCTTCTCTTGATTCCTCTCAAAATCGTGACCTCGGCTTCTATACTTGTTATTGTGACGTGCGTGTGCGTGCACACACACACACACACACACACACACACACAAATAAATGTATATAAATACAACCTACCCAGTCTGTATAATGTTACTTGTATGTATATGATTTCGTAGTTGACCACTTGGTGTTAGATAACAAGTGAGGGGGCTCTTCTGAGGGGGAGACTTTTTACAGCTCGTTGTATCTTAGCAGTCTGTGGTTCTTTGTCTATAAATGGGGCCCCTGGGGATTTCCCTCTTCCACATTAGCATGTCAATCAGCATTGGACTTTCACATTGTAACAAGCTGTGTTCTCTCTACTGGCCATGGCATTAGAGTACAGTCTTATTTTTTCTTCTCTTTCTCAGAGGTGAACAATTTCCATCTGGGCTTCCACAATGTGTTACTGAGTAAGGGTGGAAGTATAGCTATGGAAAATCCCTTCATTAAACTCTCGTTAACTACCCATCGTGGCTACTCTACTTCTTGCTGTGATTTTTGGCTGTTACAGTAATAAAGCTATGGCAAGTTAGATTAAGGAAGATTTTATTGGAAAAATGAAATAGGATTAACATCTGAGGAATGAAAAAAACTTTCAAATTAGAGGGATCACAGTTCAAGTGCTGGCTGGTGCCTGCCATGGATTACAGATGTGACTGGACAGCCTATAATTAACTCTCTGAATTCAAGTTTCCTTATTCATAAAATAAAGTTGCTAATGACTTCTCCAGTGAACACTCTTAGGTTTCCCTATAAAATACGCCGATTAATATGACATTCTTAACAATCACTGTTTGTATGTCTCACTCCCCCAATCGGCAGATATTGGGTCTATAATATGGGGTTTTGTATTTCCCAAGAGTTCTTTCTCAGAATGATCATACTTACTGTATCAGTATTTGTTTAGTTTAATGACTGTGATATAAACTGGTGTGTTGGTTTACTGTTGCTGCTTTAACAGATCCCAGCCTCCATGCCTCAAAGTCATACAGTTTATGACCTTCCCAGAGGGCTGAGAAATGAGCTCTCTGGAATTAAATGGGTTCTTTTGCCAAAGTTGTAAGGAAGAACCTGTTCTTTGGCCTTTCCCACTGCTAAGGATGGCCACCACATTCTTTTGCTTGTGGCTCTGCTCTTCCTACATCTTCAGACAGTGGGCATTATTCTGCCTACCACAGCATTTGGAAGGAGGAGGAGGGGAAAGAAGAGAAGGAGGTGTAGGGAGGAAGGGAAGAAAGGGAGTGGGGCATGCCACAGAGAATGAATGATCATCTTTATGAATTTCAGGCTTTTTTTTTTCTAACTTTAGACTGTTACATGAAATTAAGAAAAATTGGTTTTGAATTCGATGTGGGCGAGATAATGGAAAACATTTGGGGCATCTGTGAAACTCCTGAGTGTCTCTGCTCTCTGCTTGAGAAGTGCCTTAATGTTCTTGATTCATTTAGAAAAACACTCTGTAAATACTAAGGTACAACATGCTTTTGATTTATGGGAGAAAGATGCTGCAGAGGAAAATAAACACTGTTTAAAATAATGTTTCGTAGTCAAGATAAAAATGTGACAGGCCATTGTTATACCCAAGAGCTCTCTTGCCACACAAGACATCACTATGGTTCACAGGGTCTACAGCTGGGTTAGACTGTTGATGCTCCTACCCCACTGCCGCATGGACAGTGCCTCTGCCACAGTGAAAGCTGGCCAGCAGGGAGGAAGCTTCTGAGTCAGTACCAAGTTGACGCTTCCATGTCCTTTGACCAAAATGTGTAGTGTCTTCAGTGATGGGGCCTTACCATAGAGTTCTGGTGGATAATGGAGAGCAGTAACGACATAATATATTGCTCTGAAGACCCTGACCAACAGCTTGAGGAGACATTTCCCACACACCTAGAACTAGATTTTTCATTTACAGTTTATGGCTTTTCAGAGTAACATTATCTCTTATATACTCTTACACGAAAAAAATATTTATTTGACAAATTTATAAAATAGTAGGTTTCCATGTGGCTTTCTCAAACAGCCCTAGTGTTAGTTTTTCCTCTCCCCAAGCCCTTACCTGTCCCACCCACCTGTTCTTCTCACTTTAGTATGAGGGCAACACAAGTCGGATTTGATTAGTTATTGAGAAAGAGAGAGAGAGAGAGAGGGAGAGAGAGAGAGAGAGAGAGAGAGAGGAGGGAAGTTGGTGAGGTGGAGGGCGGATCTTGGAGGAATGTGGTAAATAGAATCAAAATGTATTGCATGAAATTCTCAAGGAATTAATAAAATATTATATAAGAATATCATTGGCAGATATGGTGGTGCTCACATACAGCCTCCTCAGTACTTGGGCAACTGAGTCAGGAGGATGGTGAGTTTGAGACCAGCTCTTGGTCATACATTAAGACGTTTCTACACACACATACACATTCATATACATACATACATACATACATACATTCATACATACATAGATACATACATACACACATGTCTATAAAATTTTTATTCTCTAGTTAATTAGTCAACCGTCAATCCTAATTATGTCAGGTCTCCTTGTATTCATCCAATTTTCACTCCTCCCTAAACCTATTAGAGAGTAGATTTTGGTCAGTGATTTCCCCAATTGTGGTGGGAGTCTTAGATATTTTTTGAAAGCTAAGAACAACTTTGGAAAACCAGTGGAATCTTTTTAATACCTTGTGTGCAAAAAACCGAGTTATTTTCTTGGCTTACTATCATTTTTAATTCAAACAAAGCTTTCCTTTCCTTTCCTTTCCTTTCCTTTCCTTTCCTTTCCTTTCCTTTCCTTTCCTTTCCTTTCCTTTCCTTTCCATTCCATCTTCACCCTATACTCTCTCCCCATAGGCACCGTCTTAGTTTGGGTTTCATTGCTGTGAAGAGACACCATGACCAAGGCAACTTTTATAAAGGGTAACATTTAATTGGGGCTGGCTCACTGTTTCAGAGATTCAGTTCATTGTTGTCATGACAGGAAGCATTGCAGCATTCAGGCAGGTAGACATGGTGCTGGAGAAGCCAAGAGTTCTACATCTTGATCCAAAGGCAGCCAGGAGGAGACTCTCTTTCCACACTGGGCAGAACCTGAGCATAGGGACCTCAAAGCCCACTCCCACAATGACATACTTCCTCTTACAAGGCTACATCTCCTCCAATAAGACTATACCTTCTAATAGTGCCACTTCCCACCTGTCAAGCATTTTCAAACCACCACAGACACCCACCAAGATTGATTTAATACTTGTTCTTGAGTATCTGTGTATTATCTCATCTATAATTTTAGATGATTTTATGCATCCTTTGAGGATGACCCAAGACATCAGAGGTCCAGAAACTTTACCATAAATCTGTACTGTTCAATTCAATGAACATTAGGTTCATGGTACTACTTAAATTCAAATTAAATTATTTGAAATTATATTAAATTGAAATGTTCTCAGAGACATTAGCTTCAGTTCAAGTGCTTAATGGCTGTACATATCTAGTATGGCTGCTGCTGTACTAGACAAAGCAGAGAGATGTTGTGTCCATCCATGTGGAAAGCATTGTTGGACAAAACAGCCCCAAATTGCCCACAAGATCTCTTAGGTCTCACATATGCCACAGCTGACAACAGAGAAGTGGCAAGCTTGGCTCCCTTACAGGTAAGGAACTTGATTTTGTGTTCCTTACACAATCTTTATTGTCATTAGGAGGGTTATTGGAATCAGTGAGGGTCAGACTGTGCCCCAGCATCTCTAATAAGCCCAGCTTGGGTACCCATCCTTATCAATCAGCCAATTTAAAGAACCAAATTAACAGGAAAAAGGCAAAGAAAGGAGGTCTATTCAATGTGGCCACATTAGGATAAGGGACAAGAGTTCCAATGACATCCCCCAGAACTGTCCACTCTCAAATCCATCTTCAAGGCTCTAGTGTGAAATTTAATTTTGAATAGAAGCAAGAGCTATCCATCATTTTCTTGGTTTCACTCTTTTGTAAGGATGTCTGACAAGTTGCAAATCTCTTTCCTCAAGAAAAGGTTCCACTCTCACAGATTCAGGTTTTAGGTGCTTTCCTTTCTCCAGAATGAGATTCCTGGGGAAATTCTAATGTCTTAGGGCTCATTGCTTCAATAGTCTGATGGTGAAAGAGAGATACAAATGTAACTTTTTAATATCTCCTTATTCCTGCCAGGCAAGCTGCTTATTGTAAGGGTGATTCAAATCCAAGACTCCTCAAATTTAGAAATGCCTTCTTGTCATGGATCCTCATGCAACACACAGTAGCCAATACCACCCGAGATTTGCATGTTGAGGGTACACTTGTCATGAGCACCAATCATTAAAGTTTGTCTACTCTCGAGGGCAGTCGTGGCCCATGTCTTTAATCCCAGCACTCGGGAGATAGAGGCAGGTAGAGCTCTGGGAGTTCGAGGCCAACCTGATCTACAGACTGATTTCTAGGAGATCCAAGGCCACACAAAAAAGCCTTGTCTCAAAAAGCCATAAATAAATAAATAAACAAATAAATATCAATCTTACCTGTTTACTACTTTTTGCATATGTGGTAGAACTCCACTTCTATTCTTTGAAATTGTGTTGATTATGAGAATGACTTTGGCCAATAAAATGTTACTAGGAGATACATTATTATCTTCTAGATAGAAGTCTTTAGAGCCATCATACAATGTATTCGTGCAGATTAATCTTCCAAGCTTAGGGAAAAGCCCCAAACCTTCTTTAAGTGAATGCTAGGAGCTTGAAGTGAAAAGCTGTTTCTCTAAAAAATTATGCTGCTCTCAAAGCTGGATCATATTCTCAAGACTGGTCAGGGCAGTTGATGCTTAATCTACACATGGTTTTCAGCCATGATTCTATGCATTCTTCATCATAGGCTCCTTATTGGACCCCAATTCCCTGGTTCTAGTTCAAAGTGTAATGTTCCTCTAGAAATACATGCAAGCATACATCTGTCAGTCTGTCTCTTACTCTGTCTATCTATTTATCTATCTATCTATCTATCTATCTATCTATCTATCTATCTATCTATCTATCTATGTATCTATCATCTATGTCTCTTTTGTTTTTTTCCTTTCTCTGTGTCCCTTGTGGTTATCTTTTTATACCTTTAATCTCTTATTTTGTAGGTCATTGGAAAGTTTGGGTGTATCTAACATTTTTCATGAATATATCTCTACATTTCAAAATATCTCAATGTATTAGTGATCCGAGGGAATACACATACACCCACACACACCCACACATACCCACCCCCCACCCGCCCACACACAAACACATAATCACAAAGTACATGTGTTCTTAGACATCAAATCAAGGACCCCAAGCTTATCAAATCACTTTATACCATTGCTATCGCAATTACTGTTCTGTTGTTGTACAGAGAGGTCGTGACAAGACAACTTAAAAAAAAAAGCACTTATTTGGGGGTTTACTTACAGTTTCAGGGCTATTCCATGAACATCAAGGCAGGGAACATGCCAGGCAGTGACAGGCAGGCATGACACTGGAGCAGTAGCTGAGAGCTCATATCTAATCCACAAGTTGCAGGCAGAGAGGAGGGAGGAAAGGGAGGGAGAGGGAGATAGACAGGGAGAGAGGGAGAGGGAGATGGATAGGGAGACTGGGCCTGGCATGAGCTTTGAAACCTCAAAAGCCCACCCTTAATGATATACCTTCTCCAACAAAGAGATCTTCCTAATCCTTTCTAAACAGTTCCACTAACTAGCACTCAAACATTCAAACATATGAGCCTATGAGGGCCATTCTCATTCACACCACCACATTGCTGAAGTGTTTGTCTGTGGTTGCTTCATCTCCCACTAATATTGGCTGCAGTCAGTTCATTAGCTTATAGAAATCTCCATCCCTCCTTTATTCCAAATGCCCGTCTCTCTCTCTCTCTCTCTCTCTCTCTCTCTCTCTCTCTCTCTCTCTCTCGCTCTCTCTCTCTCGCTCTCTCTCTCTCTCTCTCTCTCTCTTGGTTTTTTGAGACAGGGTTTCTCTGTATAGCCCTGGCTGTCCTGGAACTCACTCTGTAGACCAGGCTGGCCTCGAACTCAGCAATCCACTTGCCTCTGCTTCCCAAGTTCTGGGATTAAAAGTGTGTGCCACCACTGCCTGGCCAAATGCCCAACTCTTATCTTGACATATATCACAATTTATCCCACCAACCTCCTGGGTATAGACACTTAGGTTGTTTCCAGCTTTTGGATGTATAAATAGCTTTGCAATGAGTAACTGAACCTAAACGTATGTCCTTATTTTTGGAGGTGTACCTTCAGGACATTTCTAGAATGGACATATCTGTGTAAAAAGAAAAATCCATATGTAATTTTGTCAGAGATTGCCAATTCCCTCAACATAAGGGCTGTGATGTTTATGGTCCCACCAGCAACATGTAAGCCTGCCTTCCAGTCTTGCCAACAGAATATGTTGCTAAGATTTTAATCTCTTTTTTTTTTTCAGTTTGATAGAAATAAATGGTATGTCAGGCTAATTTTACTTGAATTCCTCTTATTACAGGTAGAAGTGAGATGGTTTCCTATGACTTGCAATTACTGCACACTCCTGTCATGCATTATGTGTGTCTTCAGCTCATTGCTCTGTTATGAATTTGTCCATTTTTATTTTATTTACTCTTTAGACAAGGTTCTGCTTTGTAGGTCAAGTTAGTTTCAAGCTAGCAATCCTCCTGCATCAGCCACCAGGGTGCTGGGTGTTAGGTGTGTACCACAGTACTCAGTCTCCTCCTTTGTTTGAAAGTTTTCAAATATCTTACGGCAACTCCATTTTTATTTATGACACATTGTACACATGTTTCACCCCCTTTGCTACTTGTCATTTACTTGGTTTGCAGTGTTTTAATGAACTGTATGCATTTTCATAAGGTTAAATTTATCTTTTTTCTCCTTTGCAACCAGATTTTCATTCTTTCTTAGAAACTTTTTAAATCAATAACAAGCTACAGATAAATTCTGTATTTCATGCTTCTCGTTTTTACATTTAGATTGAGCTTATTTCTGTGTATAGTGGGAGTAATGGACTTAGTTGTGTTTTCTTGCACACTAAAAAGACAAGAAGGTAGAAGGGGGAGCTGCTGAGAGTGGGAAGAAAAGGAAGGAAGGGGAGGAAAATGTCCCCAAATCCACTATATGGAGGCAGGAAACTGTCAAAGGATAAATACTAGGCAAAGGAAAAATGATCGTTGTCTATGTTATAACTGCCTCCTTTGCTGGATGTTAAGTTTCTTTTGTGCCTGGGTCTCTGTCCAGGCATCTTGGTTTGTCTGCCTATTCATGAATGGTTGGTTCCACACTCCCATCATCATGAAGGCATTGCTGACTGCTGTTTGAGTCTGTATATAAAGGTCTAGTCCCTTCACATAGCTTGTTTTGGGACCATTTCCCTAGGTACTGATCCGTGGTTGTTTCTGATACAAACTTTGATTGCAGCACATTTAGCTTCACAGAAGAGTTTATTGATATTTTTATTGCTGTCTTAAATGTGTGAATAAGTGTAGGGACAAGCAATCTTTTAACTTCGTTACTTTATTCTGTTTGAGGATAAGGGCTAACTCTCCATTGGCCCAAGTTATTTTTGTGTCTTTCAGCAGTGTTTAACGCATTGCTGAAAAAGGGCGTCACAAGGGAACAGAGGGCAGATAAAGAGTGGACCCTTAAGCATTACCCATTTTAAAAAAGCATGCTTCTTCTCACAGATTTGTCGTAAACCAACGGATTGGTTTCACAAGGCTATAATAGTTATATCTTAGAAGTCCCCAATGACTTAGCTAAGCTCAGACTCTTAGGGTTTAAGATGCACAAGACACACAATGGCAAGACAGATTTGTTACCAAGGAGAACCCTATTACTCCCTAGCTGTACCATTCCCTATCCAACCTAAAAGCACCCATTCTAGAGAGTATGTAGACATAATACATCATTAGCCTCTAACTTCACTGCAGGCACATCTGTACTAGTGTCTCTTTACCAATGGGTGACTCTTTACTAGTATCTAGAAACACTGGGTCCAGGACTTCAATGAAATCCATTTGGCATTTCCATTCTCCTGTCTCCTGTCTTATCTCTACTTCAACCTTTGCATCAGACTCTAAACAGCTTTTCTAGGAGATGTGCTGATGTGTTGTCTAAGACAGACACATCCACTGGAGGGAATAAATGTTTCTTCCACTCTGTGTTTGGCTTGCTCATCAACTCAAGCACCCTTTGTCCTTTAGCATTAGCATGAGACCTGGATCAAACCACAAGACCAAGAGCCTTAGCATTTTTCTGAACCTAGTCAATGCCATTTAGCCAAGGACCAAGCCAGCATGTTTACACACAAGAAAGAAAAGATCTTTTGACCATATGTACAACTAGCAGACAATTACCAGTATTTAGCATGTCTCCCCAAATCAAACAAAAATCCAGTGTAGTCTCATGAATGCTTGTTCAGTGACTGCCTCCTTCAGCCCTCCAGTGAAACCCCACCCAGCTACTCTTAAAGATTTGCTTGTCTTGTTCATGAGATGTGGCTTGGTCTCATTTTACTGTTTCCATGACACAAAATTTCATTGTTTGGTGCCACAATGCAGATTTTCTACAGCTCTTTAACAAGTTATGCCAGAATCCACTAGCTTAAAACAGCAATAATCATTTTTTCTCTTTTCCTTTTTCTGTGACAAGGGGGTTGAGCGAAGGGCTTTACATATGCCAGGCAAACCCTTCCCTGCTGAGTCATAACTCCAGTCAATCTACACTTGTCATCTTCCAAAGTTTCCTGTAAGTAAGGCATTGAGGAGCTCACTGTTCTGGCTTTGTCATAGCATCCAGGAGGGTGACTGGGGCTTCATACATGTGGGGCTGCTTTGATGCTTCCAATATGGGCTAGTAGCATAGTTGGCAGGTTGAGGCTGGCCCATGGCCAGAGGCCACAGTTTGCCACCATGTGTCCTCTCCAGAACTGCTTCAGTGTCTTTGCAGCAATGGTAAATGAATTCCATGGGGGCTCAGAGAGCCGGGAAAGAATAGGATGGAAGCACTGCATAACATTAGATGCCACATTACAACACTTACACAGTACTTGTTGTGGGTACAGGTCAAGACTGATCAAGGATTAGCCAATATGGAGGCAGCTATGAAGAGTGAGTACATGAAAATGAGAATCATTGTGGTCAACTTGGAGGTGCTAATCAAGCACATATATAGAGTACTTTTATATTAAGTATGATTATGTGTTCAGAATCACTGCTGTGTATATGTATGCACGTAATATTTTATATATTTATGTATCATCAAGTTTTCTTTTTCTTTATGCAATTATTTATATATACATATATACGTGCATATATATGTATATGAGTATATGTATGTGAGTTTGTGCACATGTGTGTAGGTGGCCAGACCAGAGGCACTGGGACTCTTGGAGTTGGAGTTATAGGTTGTTGTGAACCACCTAGTATGGGTGCTCAGAGCCAAATTCAATTCCTCTGCAAGAGCAGCAAGTTCTCCTAGCCACTTTTTGAAAAAAAGCACTGGTTGATAGGCTTTTCTTCCTTTTCTTTCTTTCTTCCTTTCTTTTTCTCTAAGCCTTGATTTCACTATGTAACACGCATTGATCTCAAACTCAGAGACTCAGGGCCTTTATTTCTTGAGCTCTGTGGTTAAATGTGTGTGCAGGCAGGCATTGATTCATAGGTTTATCTAAACAAAGTATATCTTATATCCCTGTTTTGTCATTATGTATTATTTTCATAGCATAGCAACGAATTATGCTTCTCATAGTAAATATTTAATATTTCTACATTAATATTCAATGTTGCATTACTTTACAATTTCATTAGATTTGTTTGGATTTAAGCATTTATCTAAAATCAAGATAATCAGATTTTTGGACTAACACTCCATTTGCTTCATAGAATAATTTTTAAAGTTTTCCTTGATTTCCTGCTTTGGGACTGTGCTTTCGTGCACTGAAGCTACCTTGCTGTTCAGTTTTTTAAAATTTTCTTTTAAAGTCTTTGTGTGTGTGAATTATAACTTCAACACTTTTTTCTTATTTTTAAAAATTCAGTAATTTTAGCTTTCTAAGCTGAGTAAATCGGATAACTTGTATTTGTTCAAAAATCACTCACGTGATACCAATTTTCACATTTATTCGCACTGGTGTACAATTCCAGTATTTTAAGGCTTTCTTTTCTTTCAGTGGCTTTCCCTTTTATCACTTCTGACTTTATACAGTTTGTGCTTAGCTAACCCTTCTCTTGATTAAGTAAACTAGTAACTTGACTACTTTACTAAGACTCTTCAAAGAAGCAGTCTTTTGATTTATCAGTTAGGTTTTCTATAATTTCTTTATTCTACTATGACTTTTACTTCTGCCTATTGTTTTGTGTTTGTGTTGCCTTCTGATTGACTTTGTTGTTTGAGAAAAAACATTTCTAAATTTGTAAACTTGGTTAACTTTTCTTTTACCATTTTATTTTTATTGATATAAATGTATCAGTTATTTTCTCTGGTTAGTTTAAATGTTTCCCCAAAATTCTTACATGTAGAGTTTTCCTTATTACATTGTGGAAATTAGAAAGCTATAAATGGTACTTCCCCTTTAAGTTAAGATGCAAGAGAAAAATCCGATTTCCAGGTAAGAGTTTTGATATCTTAAACTGACGCTAGTAATCATCTATTGCTATGGTCAGAAACTCTTATTTATTTCATTTCTTCTATCTATGACTTACTAATACTTCCTTGTTCAATCAGGTTTGCAGATGCTCTACTTGTTCTTGCCATGAAAACATACCTTCTGTGAACAGAGTTTGGTGGCCAATAAGTTTCCATATGACGCCGTCAGGTCTTGCACAGCCCTTCGTATGTTGTCCTGGGGTAGCTTAAAAGTGGCTTCTCAATCTGTTGCTAATGTGTTTCTTCCATAGTTCCTGGTCTATAAAGATGGACGCTGTGATACTTGGTGAATAGATACTGTTGAACCCTTTGTGTGGATTCATTCTGCATTATAGTCTTTGCTCGTTTTGTCATTGCAGAGCTCTTCTTCTTGGCTTATATTCTCCTCTTCTGACAGGAGCGTCATGGCTTTCTAATTGTTTGCCTTTATACTTGGTGTTTTATAAATTGTCAATCTTTTCTTTTCTTTTCTTTTCTTTTCTTTTCTTTTAATGTAAACTTTTAAGCTTTTAACTGATAAGTGACGAATGACCACCTACCTGGGAACACTGTGGCCATCTGATAATATATAAAATTGGTAGTTACCATCCCCGTTTTGTTCCCTTATCTTTTGATCACTTGTCCTGTGAAATCCAGCTACATGCTTTGTAAACACTGACGCAGCCCTGGAGAAGTCTGCATGATGGCCAACTACGACTTTCTACAGGCCAGCAACAACCTTCCTGGCTATGTGAGAGAGCCAGGGCCTTGCACATGCACCTTACTACTGAGAACATCCTGACCAACACACATCTTAGAACCTTAGGAGACAGTTTTGGCTGGATAGTGTTAGCTTGGAATGGTGGACTGTTATCATGAAGGTTACAATGTCTGCGGCTGGACTGGTGACTCCAAAATGAGCCACTTAAGATCTCTATGTATTCTGGGTTGCTTCAGACTGTGATCTTCCTGCCCCAGATCGAGTGCTGGAATTGGGCATGTACCATTAGGATCTAGTTTTATTTCCCTCTGTTCAGTAAACAGCACTTCTTATTATATATTATCAAACACTCAGATATTTTCTTCATTATTAATACTTTAGAATAAATGAAATACTCAAAGACATAACTATTCCTAAGCTGCTCATTACATACTATTGATTCATTTGTTTATGATTGGTTAATAGAATATGTCTTGATATTTGAGTGCCCAGCTTCAGTTCAATGTTTTAAAGTTGACTTGCTATGCCTGGGCCTTTATTTTTCCTTAATAGCCTTAGAATATGTTAAAGTTTCTCAGATATACTCAGATTGAAGCTTGCAGAAATTTTGGGTTAGTGAAAACCTATAGCATAATTAATTTTATACAAATTATGAATAATCTATCCCTTGTTGTTATCATTCGTTTTTAAAATTAATCATTCCATTTGTTTACATCTCAAATGATATCCCACTTCTTAGTTACCCCTCCACAAACTCCCCATCCCACATCTGCCCTCTCTCCTCCACTTTGCCTGTATAAGGGTGCTCCCCCACCCACTCATACTTTCCTGCCCCATCACTCCAGCATCCCCCTACACTGGGGCATCAGACCTCTCAGGACCAAAGGCCTACTCTCCCATTGCTGTCAGACAGGGCCATCTTCCGCTACATATGTGTCTGGAGCCATGGATCCCTCCGGGTACACTCCTTGGTTGGTGGTCTAGTCTCTGGGAGCACTGGGTGGTCTGATCAGCAGATGTTGTTCTTTCTGTAGGGTTGCAATACCCCTCCTCTCCTCCAGTCCTTCTGCCAGCTCCCCTACCAGGTTCCCTGAGCTCAGTCTGATGGTTGGCTCCAAGCATCTACATCTGCATTGGTCAGTTGCTGGCTGGACCTCCCAAGGAGTCACCACACCATGTTTCTGTCAGCAAGTACCTCTTGACCATGGCAAGAGTGTTGGGTTTGGTGTCTGCAGACATGATAGATCTCCAGGTGGGGCAGTTCCCTGTTCCCCCTTCCTTCAGTCTCTGTTCCATTTTTTTGTCCCTCTTCTTCCTTTGGACATTTCTAGGTTAAAAACTTTGAGATGGGTGGGTGGCTCCATCCTTCCACCGGGGGCAAGCCTATCTCCTGGAGGTGGTCTCTACAGGTTCTATCTCCCCCTTCTCTGCTTATTTTGGCTAAAGTAATCCCCATTGGGTCCTGGGAGCCTCATGTTTCCCTGGTGTCTGGGACTCTCCAGTGACTATCCCCAGTTCCTCATCTCTCTTGCTACATATTTTTGTTTGATTTCCTGACCCTCTGTACCTCTCTCATATCTCTTCCAGTTCCTGATACTGCCCCTTTATTCCCTCCCCCTCTTCTCTCCCTCAAAGGTCTCCCTCTCCCTCCATCTCCCATGATCATCCTGTTCCCTCCCGCCAATGAAGGATTGAAGCATCCACACCCTGGTCTTCCTTCCTTTTAAGCTCCATATGGTCTGTGGGTTGTATCCTGGGCATTGTGAAGTTTTGGATTAATATCCTCTTATCAGTGAGCACATACCATGTGTGTTCTTTTGTGTCTGGGTTACCTCACTCAAGATGATATTTTCTAGTTCCATCCATTTGCCTGTAAATTTCATGAAATCATTGTTTTTAATAACTGAATAGTACTCCATTGTGTAAATGTACCACATTTTCTGTATCCATTCTTCTGTTGAGGGACATCTAGGTTGTTTCTAGCTTCTGGCTATTATAAATAAGGCTGTTATAAGCATAGTAGTACATGTGTCCTTGTTATATGTAGGAGCAGTTTGGGGGCATACGCCCAGTAGTGGTATAGCTGGATCCTCAGGTAATACTATGTCCAATTTCCTGAGGAACCTCTAGACTGATTTCCGGAGTGGTTATACCAGCTTGCAATCCCACCAGCAATGGAGGAGAACTCTTTCTCCACATCCTTGAAAACGTCTGCTGTTACCTGCATTTTTGATCTTAGCTGTTCTGATTGGTGTATAGTAGAATCTCAGGGTAGTTTTGATTTTCATTTCCCTGATGACTAAGGATGTTGAACATTTCTTTAGGTGCTTCTCAGCTATTTGACATTCCTTGATTGAGAATTCTCTATTTAGCTCTGTACTTCACTTTTTAATAGGGTCATTTGGTTTTTCTGGAATCTAACTTCTTGAGTTCTTTGTATACGTTTATGTTAGCCATTTATTGGATGTAGGATTGGTAAAGATCTTTCCCCAATCTGTGGGTTGCTGTTTTGTCCTATTGACGGTGTCCTTTGCTTTACAGAAGCTTTGTAAGTCTTTGAGGTCCCATTTGCCAATTCTTGATCTTAGAGTATAAGCCATTGGTGTTCTGTTCAGGAAAAGTTCCCCTGTACCCATGTGGTTGAGGCTCTTCCCCATTTTCTCTTCTATTAGTTGGGCTGTATCTGGTTTTATGTGGAGGTCCTTGATCCACATGGACTTGAGGTTTTTTGTTATTCCAAATGAATTTCCAAATTGCTCTTTCTAACTCTATGAGGAATTGAGTTGGAATTTTGATGGGGATTGCATTGATCTCAGTAAGATTGCTTTCAGTAAGATGACCATTTTTATTATATTAATCCTGCCAATCCATGACCATGGGATATCTTTCCATCTTCTAGGATCTTCTTCGATTTCTTCTTTCAGGGATTTGAAGTTCTTGTCATACAGATCCTGTACTTGCTTGGTTAGAGTCACGAGCAATATTTTATATTATTTGTGACTATTGTGAAGGATGTTGTTTCCCTAATTTCTGTCTCAGCCCTTTTACCCTTTGAGTAGAGGAAGGCTACTGATTTGTTAGAGTTAATTTTATATTCAACCACTTTGCTAAAGTTGTTTATTAGCTGTAGGAACTCTCTGGTAGAATTTTGGGGTCTCTTATGTGTAGTATCATATCATCTTCAAATAGTGATACCTTGACTTCCTCCCTCCCAACTTGTATCCCTTTGATCTCCTTATGTTGTCTAATTGCTCTGGCTAGAACTTTGAGAACTATATTGAATCGGTAGTGAGAGAGTGGGCAGACTTATCTTGTCCCTGATTTTAATGGGATTGCTTTGAGTTTCTCTCCATTGAGTTTGATGTTGGCTATTGGTTTGCTGTATATTGCTTTTTATTATATCTAGGTATGAACCTTGATTCCTGATCTCTCCAATACTTTTAACATGCATGGGTATTGAATTTTGTCAAAGGCCTTTTCAGCATCTAATGAGATGATCATGTATTTTTTTCTTTGAATTTGTTTATATAGTGGATTACATTGATGGATTACATTGATGGTTCTGTACATTGAACCATCTCTGCATTCCTGGGATGAAGCCTACTTGATCACCATGGATGATCATTTTGATGTGTTCTTGGATTTGGTTTGTGAGAATTTTATTGAGTATTTTTGCATCGATATTCATAAGAGAAATTGGTCTGAAGTTCTCTTTCTTTGTTGTGTCTTTGTGTGGTTTTGGTATTAGAATAATTGTGGCTTCATAGAATGAATTGGGTAGTCTTCCCTTTGTCTCTATTTTATGGAAGTTTGAGAAGTATGGGTATTAGATCTTTTTGAAAGTCTGATAGAATTCTGTACTAAAACCATCTGGCCCTGGGCTTTTTTTGGTTGGCAGACTTTTATGACTGCTTCTATTTCCTTGGGGATTATGAGGCTGTTTAGATGGTTTATTTGATCCTGATTTAACTTTGGTACCTGATATCTGTCTATTAAATCATCCATTTCTACTAGGTTTTCCAGTTTTGTTGAGTATAGGCTTTTGTAGTAGGATCTGATTACTTTTTGAATTTCCTCAGTTTCTGTTGTTCTGTCTCCCTTTTCATTTCTGATTTTGTTAATTTGGATATTGTTTTTGTGCCCACTGGGTAGTCTGGATAAGGGTTTATCTATCTTGTTGATTTTCTCAAAGAACCAGCTTCTGGTTTTGTTGATTCTTTGTATAGTTCTCTTTGTTTCTACTTGGTTGATTTCAGCCCTGAGTTTGATTATTTCCTGCTGTCTACTCCTCTTGGGTGTATTTGCTTCTTTTTGTTCTAGAGTTTTCAGATGAGCTGTTAAGCTGCTAGTGAATGATCACTCCAATTTATTTTTGGAGGCACTCAGAGAGATGAGTTTTCCTCTTAGCACTGCTTTCATTGTGTCCCAGAAGTTTGGATATGTTGTGCCTTATTTTCATTGAATTCTAAAACGTCTTTTATTTCTTCCTTTATTTCTTCCCTGACCAAGTTATCCGTGAGTAGATAGTTGTTCAGCTTCCACATGTATTTCTGATTTCTATTGTTTTTGTTGGTATTGAAGACCAACCTTAGTCTGTGGTGGTCCATGGTATTAATTCAATGTTCTTGTATCTGTTGAGGTTTGTTTTGTTTTGTATGATATGGTCAGTTTTTGAGAAGGTACCATGAGGTACTGAGAACAAGGTATATTCTTTTGTTTTAGGGTGGAATGTTTATAGATATCTGTTAAATCCATTTGGTTCATAACTTCTTTTAGTTTCACTGTGTCTTGGCTTAGTTTCTGTTTCCATGATCTGCCCATTGCTGAGATGGGGGTGTTGAAAACTCCTACTATTATTGTGTGAGGTTCAATGTGTGCTTTTCACTTCAGTAATGTTTCTTTACAACTGTGGTTGCCCTTTTATTTGGGGCATAGATGTTCAGAATTGAGAGTTCATCTTGGTGGATTTTCTCTTTGATGAGTATTAAATGTCCTTCTCCATTTTTTTTTTTTGAGAACGTTTGGTTGAAAGTCTATTATGTTGGCTTTAGAATGACTACTCCAGCTTGTTTCTTGGGACCATTTGCTTGGAAAATTTTTTCCCAGCCTTTTACTTTGAGGTAATATCTGTCTTTGTAACTGAGGTGTGTGCAGCAAAATGCTGGGTCCTTTTTATATCTCCAGTCTGTTAGCCTATGTGTTTTTATTGGGGAATTGAGTCCACTGATGCTGAAAGATATTAGGGATCAATGATTGTTGGTTCCTGTTATTTTTGTTATTAGAGGTGGAATTATGTTTGTGTGTTTCTCTTCTTTTGGGTTTGATGTGAAAAGATTAATTTCTTACTTTTTCTTGGGTGTTGTTTCCTTCCTTGTTTTGGACTTTTCCTTCTATTATCCTCTGTAGAGCTAGATTAGTGGAAAGATACTGTTTAAATTTAGTTTTGTCTTGGAATATCTTGGTTTCTCCATCTACAGTAATTGAGAGTTTTACTGGATATAGTTGCCTGTGCTGGCATTTTTGTTCTCTTAGGGTCTGTATGACATCTACCCAAGATCTTCTGGCTTTTAGAGTCTCTGTTGAGAAGTCTGGTGTAATTCTGATAGGTTGTATGTTGCTTGACTTTTTTCCCTTACTGTTTTCAACATTCTTTCTTTGTTCTATGCATTTGGTATTTTAATTATTATATGATGAAAGGAATTTCTTTTCTGGTCCCGTTTGTTTGTCATTCTGTAGGCTTCTTGTATGTTTATGGGCATTTCTTTCTTTAGGTAGGGAAGTTTTGTTTATGGGCATTTCTTTCATTAGGTTAGGGAAGTTTTTTTCTGTAATATTTTTTAATGTTTGCTGTAATTCTTCAAGGGATTCATATGTTTCCTCTTTAAGAGCTTCTATCTGCTTACTTGTATTCTCTGTATTTCTTTAAGGGAGTTATTTGTGTCCTTTTTAATGTCCTCTATCATCTCCATGAAATGAGAATTTAGATCTGAGTCTTGGTTTATTGGTGTGTTGGGGTACCCAGGACTTACTGTGGTGGGAGAACTGGGTTCTGATGTTGCCAAGTCAAATTGGTTTATGTTGCTTATGCTCTTATGCTTGCCTCTCTCCAGCTGGTTATTTGTGTTGTTATCTGGCCTCCCTGTCTCTGACTGGAGCCTGTTCTTACTGTGATCCTGTGATTCTGTGATCCTGTGATCCTGGATGTATCAGAATACCTGGGTAGTCAAGCTGCTACTGGGATGTGGGCAGTGTGCATTTGGGTCCAGAGCCGAGGCTTTGCTCCTAGCACAAGTGAAAACCCAGAAGGTGTGCTGGTCTCTGGTTGGGCAGGGTATCTGCATCCTGGGGTCGCAGGGATCCTGGTATGCTGGGTTTGGGCTCTTACCTGTGATCCTGGTTTTGTCAGAATACCTGGGAAGTCGAGCTGCAACTGGGGTGTGGGTTGTGTGGGTTTGGATCCAGAGCTGAGATTCTGTTCCTGGCACAGGTGGAAACCAGAAGGTGCATGTGTTTTTATCATTTTTGCAGTTGTTTCAATTTTGTCATGACAGAGGTAGAACTAGAGGGCCTGTTCATACTAGGAAAGTATTCTACATTTGAAATACACCTCCTACCCAGTTGCTTGTCTTTATTAGGTTTTAAAACTGTTTTGTAAAGAGGCATTGCTCTTTATTGCTTAGGTTAATTTGAGAGAGAGAGAGAGAGAGAGAGAGAGAGAGAGAGAGAGAGAGAGAGACAGAGACAGAGACAGAGGAGAGAGACAGAGGAGAGAGACAGAGGAGAGAGACAGAGGAGAGAGACAGAGGAGAGAGATGCTGGAGGAGCTGGAGGAGAAAGAAGAGGTAGAAATTATGTAAATATAATATTGCTGTATAAAATTTTCAAAAAAATATGGATTCTTAAATAGACCAGTGAGACGCTTGTCCCATCCTTTTCAAAATAAGGCAAAAGGAAAGTAACACTGGGTCATTCTTACTCTAGGGACAGAAATTCTGCAGGTTAGAAAGGTCCTCTATTAATAGGATGCTGGAGTTGACACACCAGAGCTTTTGAGGTGAGGGCACACATTGCTCCTCCAGTCTGAGCTACATAGCTACAGAATAGGGCCACAGTTTAGGGAGACAAGCATCTGGAGTGGGTGACTGCAAATGCAAGGGAATAAGGGGTGTGGAATGCACTGACTTATTTCTGATTCCTGTATTTTCATGTAAAACTTCTATCTACAAGGAATTTTAAATTTGTTTTGGGTAATAATTATTGACATTCTTCATTTATTGTCTTCAAGAACCCAGAGCTAGGACTAGACACTTCCCTCCCTTTCTTGGTTCTGTTTTGTTTCTTTAGATGGAGTCTTGGTTTGTTGCCCAGGCTGTTTTTACCCACAACCCTCTTGCATCTAAGCAGCCAGAGTACAGGTATGTCTTTATGGGTCCATATCTCCTGCATCTGTCTTTCTGGTTTCTTTCCTTTCCTTTCCTTTCCTTTCCTTTCCTTTCCTTTCCTTCCCTTCCCTTCCTCTTCCTCTTCCTCTTCCTCTTCCTCTTCCTCTTCCTCTTCCTCTT
>NW_022196895.1:37827852-37879700 GCF_008632895.1 Mastomys coucha | reverse complement strand
TCTCTCTCTCTCTCTCTCTCTCTCTCTTTCAACATGGTCTTACATTGCAGCACGGGCTGGTCTAGAACTCACTGGTAGCCCAGACTCTCTTGGAGATTACTCATACTCTTGTCTCTGCTTCTCAAGTACTGAGATTACAAGCCAGAGTCATGCCACATCTTGCCCCTGCCCTGCCCCTGATTTTAGAATTCTGTTATTCTACCCAGTGCTTTTTCCATTTTTCTTATTCAAGCCTTGCAACTGACTAAGGGCAGTTTTGTTCTCATAAGGTAAGGCAGCTCTGGTGTGTGGTTTCAGGTAGCCTTGCAAGCTGTATTCTGCTGACAACCTTGCCAGCTAGAAATGCCATCCCTCAGTTTCCACTAAAACCGAAGACTCATGAGAAATGTCACCACAAACTACATGAGTAGCTACCTTTTGAAATGATTGAGTTCCTTCCGGGAAGAGGCATAGATAAAAGAGAAGAGAGGGTCAATGAACCATTGGAATAAATGGCCTATCTACATACTGCTAAGACTCAGAGAGCGATATAGGTATAGTGATGCATACCTGTAATCCCAGCACTTGGGAGATGGAGGTAGGAGGATCGTGAGTTCAAGGACAGCTTCTGCTGAATAGCAAGTTCAAAGCCAACCATAGTTATAAGGGACTTTATTAAAAACAAAACAAAACAATCCACAGTGAATATTACTGGTGATTAGGTTAGTGGATTAGGAAAAGACAGATGAACAGAGACTGCGGGTCTAACCTCCGACCTCATCTCTAGGGCTTGCTCTGCTTAAGATGTTGTCGTTGTTGTTGGTGGTGGTGGTGGAGGCTGTGGGCTCTTGTATTCAGTTCTCTATCAGCTACACAGCCTCTAGGGTACTTAGAAGGGCAGCTTTATCACTCAGGCTGTCCTCTTCCAGGCCCAAGCCATCTTTCCCCCTTTTTTCGGTTTCCTGGCTGCACGCAGAGACAGCTGTAGACAGTGTCCTTGATGCCAGCTTCCTGGGGGAATTTTCCACAAAGCGGGAGGATTTGTCTCACCCGACTGAGAATGCTGTTTTTCTGGATGGATCTCTGCTTATGCATGAGGAGACTTGGCATTGGCAAAGTGGTAGCTTATTTTCCCTTTCTGTTTGGTTTTATTTTGTGCTTCAGAAATAGAACAGCTTAAGACTCGCTTGCTTTTGAAGGCTTCAGCTTTCCCTACAGCATGATTGTAAGTTCTTTTCCCCCTAGGAGATTGTGAAAAACATCTCACCCAGCTTTTGTTAAAAGCAATGCAGATGCAGGGAGATATTTGGGAGGGGCTTGTTGTCCTTGTTTAATTTTATTTGGTTCTTAAGTCTTTGAAAGTAAATCTTTTCTTCCTATAGAAAGCATATGCTCATTGAAAAGAAATCAGAACAAATTAGAAAGCACACAAAGAAGAAGAAAATAAAATGGAGTGGTAATTAAAATAACATTATTGACTCTAGATTCAAAGGACTTTAAAATTAATCCAACTCATTATTTTAACAGTGATACAAATAGGCTCCAGAGAAGGAAAGTAACTCATCTAAGGTCACACAGCTTAAAATAAGATAACTAAAGTCTTCCATTTTTCTTTTTCTATCCCTTCCTCCATCTTTCCTTCTCTCCTTCCCTTCATTCTTCTTTTCACCCTCCTTTCTTCCTTCCCTCTCCCTCCATCCCTTTACCCCTACCTCCCCCTTATTTATTTATTTGTTTGTTTATTTATTTATTTATTTGAGACTGCTTTCCCTACATAGTCCAAAATTACCTCCAACTCTCTATCCTTCCTCCCCAGCCTCCTGAGCATCGGACATAAGAGGCTTACATCATTGCATTCAGTCTCTTTCCCCATCTGTCTGTATGGTGTGCATATTGTGTATGTGTCCTAGTTGCCATTAACTGACAATTTGATACAGCCTAGAGTCACCTGGGGGAATAAGAGAGTCTCAACTGAGTAATTGTCTTTGTTAGTTCAGTCTATAGGCATGTCTATGGAGAATTGTCTTGGTTGTTAATTGATACAGGAATGCCCTGTGGGCAGTACCATTCCTTTGGCAGCTGGTTGTGGGATATGTAAGGAAGCAGTGTTCCTTCATGGTTTTTACCATTGAATTCTTGCCTTGACTTCCTTCAGTGTTGGACAATGTCTTGGAAGTATAAGCCAAAGGAATAATTTTTCCCCCTATGTTTCTGTATGGATAGCTTTATTTGTCATAAGATAGAGTCATGCGGGAAAGGAAGACATCAGTTGAGGAAATGTCTCCATAAAAATGGTCTGTAGGCAAGCCTTTAGGTTCATTTTTTAAATTATTAATCGATGTGGAAGAGTCCAGCCTGTGGTGAGTGGTGCCACCCTTAGGCTAGCGATCTTGAGTTCTATAAGACAGCAGGTTCAGCAAGCCATAAGGAGCAAGCCAGTAAGCATCAGTCCTTCATGTCTTATGCATAGCTCCTGCCTCCAGGCTCCTGTCTTGCTTGAATTCCTGTCTTGACTTCCTTCAATGAAGAACAACGATACGATACGGAAGCATAAGCTGAATAAACCCTTTCCTTTCCAAGTTACTTTTGGTCATGGTGTTTCATCACTGCAATACTAAACCTGACGAAGATAGTAGCTTTAAGTCAGAGCGTGTTATTACAGCAACAGGCAAGAAACTAGAATAGATGTATGTTCTATCGTTTTGGACACATGTATGTAAGTAAGTGCCGATGTATGTATGTAAGTATGCATGTATGTACATGCTTGTGTTGTGTGGATGCAGAGAGCTGTGGCTCATGTCAGGTGTCTTCCTTTTTCTCCACCTTCTGTACTGAGGCAGCATCTCTCACTGAACTCAGAGCTCACAGTTTCAGCCAGCTACCTTGCTTCTCACCAGCTTTTTTTTCCCCCTTTTCTCTTTTGAGTAATTAGTTTTTCTTGTACCCATGGTTTTCAAAAATTGCATTTTCCTTTTTTGTGATGGAATTTTTTCTTTAAAGCAAATATTTCTCAGAAATTAAGTATATAAAACAAATACGTTCTAGCTGATAAAAAATAGGTGGAGAGGGGAATGTGTACACTTGCTTGCTTCACAGATAGGATTCTGGAAATGCACATATCATGGTTCTGTATCACGAGATACAGTTTCAGTCATTCAGTAACTACTTACTGGCTGAGTATTATACACCAAACCCCTTGCAGGGTGTGATAGATTCAATCTTGAACGAAGCTAGCAGGAGAGTCAAGCGAGGTATGCAGTCAGTGCTTGAAGGTCTCAGGTCTGTAGTCTAAGCCCCAGCTGGCACTTTCTCTTGCAGGTCTGGATACCCCATGTAATTGAAACCACCTGAGCATAAATCAACCCAAGAATCTCTAAATTGATATTTGTGTTTTCCTGACTTGAGTACTTCTTGTTTTTTTTTTTTCTTTGTTTAGAAGTCATCTAATATGTCCAGTGTTCACCAGAGCGTTTCTCTGTTGTTGGCAGTGGGGTAGGCAGCTGCCTTCGGCCAGTCTCATTAGAGAAGAGGAACTTGTCACGCCCACCACTGCCATATCAGCACCCCACAGATAAATCTCCTAAGCAAAATAAGCGTCATCCTTTTGTACAGTCTGAATGAAGACTCATTCCCGTGGGACACAATTACAGCTTCTGTTTCTGCTCTCTCTAATGTAGTGTATGCCAAGTTGAAGTTTACATAGTGATTCTCCTTATCCATAAAGAATATGTTCCTAGACCTGCAGTGGGTCCCTGAAACTGTGGCTAATACGAAACTCCATCAGTACTATGGCTTTCCTAGACAGATCTAGGATAAAAGCTACCTTGGAAATGAAGTAGGGTAAGAGATTAATAATAACAACAACTAATCATATAGTAGAATATGTGTAACAATATGACATAATGAAAGTTATGCAGAATGTATTATTAGCTTATTTGTGGAAGTTTTCATTTAGTATACGTTCTTGCTTTGCCCTCCCCTTCCCCAAATCTCTTCCCTTTCCTTCCTCTTTCCCTTTCTGTCTTCAACAGCCAACTGTGGGTAATTGAAACCCTGGCAAGTGAGAGTGTGGATAGCAGGATGACCACAGTGTAGATGGTAACTTCTTTCCAACATTATTGGTAAACTCCCATCTTGAATCAGCTGGCCCCTTCTGAAGTTGGCTGCATGCTTCTGCTTCCCTTTGGATCTGGCATGAAAGCAGGGGAGACAGATGTTACTATGAGCATAGGGGACAAATCCTGGCTCTGCCACTTACTGGTTGTAAATCCCTGGCAAATGCTCCAACTTCCTTGAGTTTCAGTACATATTAATACAATGAGCATGGAAGCAGAACTATTGTGTGAATAGAAAAATACTGATATGGAAGTGGCAAAATGCCTCACTCGAAGGGACTCAGTGGGGGCACATGAAGGTTGTGAGCGAGCAGGTCTGTGACGGAGGTCTGAGGCACTGCACTCCCATCAGACTTTCCAGAGATAGTTAACACTAGTTTGTTTCAAGGCAAACTAGTTAGTTAACACTAGTTGTTTCAAGGCAAAGCATTTTGTCTGAGTCTGTTCATTTTTAAAAATTATTAGGGGGAGAGAGAGAGAGAGAGAGAGAGAGAGAGAGAGAGAGAGAGAGAGAGAGAGAGAGAGAGAGAGAGAGAGAGAGAGAGAGAGAGAGAGAGAGAGAGAGAGAGAGAGAATATGTGGGCTGTGGGGACTGAACTCAGGTTGTCAAGTCTAGGGGCAAGTGCTATTCCTACACACAGTAGGTACCCAGCAGTGATGAGTGGCTGTTCATAGGCCCTATCAATTCCTTCCTAGGTGGGAAACTGAATTACACAGTAATCAATTTGGTCCCAAGAGAAGTGTTGCTCATTGGCTTTTCTTTCTTTGTTGCTGGAGAACACCAGATTCTAGGCTGTGGAGTTATGACTCATATCTTCTGGGATTGGTACCTCAGAAGGCTGAGGATAGGGTAACTTGTCAAGTGTTCTGTGTTGAGCTATGACTGGCTGCTTTGTGAAGGCAAGACCAGGATCTAGCTCTGCTTTTAGAAGACCATCGAAGGTCCAGGGAGCCTTTCAGGACCTGTGCACTCATCTCTTCCATTTTCCTTTTTGTCTGAGTCTTTGCCTTTGAACTATATTCCTTTCATGTGTTCTAATTTTTTCTTTTCTAGCTTTTTAAATTAGTGTGAGAGTAATGGGTTTTACTTTATCTCGTTCATACACATATGTAGTTATAATTTGTTCAAACTTGCCCCTCGGCCCCTGCCTTCCCTTTATGACCATTCTCCCATGTCGGGTCCTCAATTTCTGCCTTAATAGTCCAACGTGGTCTACAGTTGATGGATGCACTGTTTGGCAAGGATTATAAGGTATGTCCTTGATAGAGGAGACGTGTCACTGGATGGGCTTTGAGGTTTCTAAAGCCCAACCAGGCCCAGTCCCCCCTCCGCACCCCCTCTTACCTGTGGATCAGGATGTAAAGCTCTTAGACATTGATCCATGCCTATCTTCTTTCCTGCCTTGATGATCATGGACTAGCTCTCTGAAACTATAAGCAAGCCCCCAGTTATAAGTTGCCATGGTCACGTCACAGGGTCTCTTCACAGCAATAGAACAGTAACTAAGACGGGGGTAACTGGATTGGGACCCCACTATATTGCTCCCAGCTTTTAGAGTAGGCAATTAAGATTTATAGTCAATAAGTGTGTTGTTCAAGTACCCATTTTTTCAAGTATAAACCTATAGACTACAGAGGCCATGTTTGCTTTGTATACATACAACTGTAGGGAAGTTATGATAGTAACATCATATTTGTTTGGTCTGTAGGTTCTGTGTTGCTTATTTCTCATCTCATTGCTTCACTGATCACTGGGTGGTAAGAATCCCTTCTGTGTTTTTTTTTTGTTTGTTTGTTTGTTTTGCTTTTGTTTCCAGACTACAGCTGGGTGATGACGGACAAACACAGAAAATTGGGATCTCCTCTTGGTCAACTACTGTGCTTACAGTACTTTGAGCCATCAATGGAAGGAAACTGAATGTGAACGATCTATTTGCCAATCATGGCTGGCGTCTTATCACTCAGCCAGGTTTTGGTCTCACATCTTGCGTTTAATGTCGGTAACGATATCTCCAAGTTTGATTAGCAACAGTTACATCCCAGCAAGCATGAATTAGAAACTGCTTTGACATGATGCTTCATCAGGGAGAAAAGCAGCCAGTGCACTGTGCCAGAGGTCACAGAAGAGGCCTTGAGTACTGTGGTTCCCATTCTTGGGATGCTCTTATTAAAATATGTCACCATTCAGGGATTTACTTTTCTCAAGTTGAGTGAGTAAAACTTGCCATGTGGTTTTGGTAAAATGTCACTCTGTCTGAAACAGTCCTGAGAATTGGATGCTTGTTGGAAAAATCTCTTTATGCAGGGAAGCGCTCAGGCATGGACAGCAGGTGTGCAAAGAGTTGGCTGGTTACTCCCACAGTCATTCCTTTCTTCTCCATGTTTCCCTCTAACTGTAAACTCAACCCATCCTCTATTTTGTCATGTGGTTTTGGGTGGCACAGATCCCACACACAGTTCCAGAATTATAGGCAATGACTGATATGAGCAAATTTTCAAATTCTTCCCCTGGTCTCCCATATTAATTTCCATTGAGTCAAATGGCCTAGTTCAGGGTAAGGAAAGAAGTCCCTAGACCTGGGTATGGACCAGTGGAGCTGACATGTTCCTTTTCATGGATAATTCAGGATAAAAAATGTGAGATTTGAAACAGAGGCAGCTATTTTCCTATTTTGTTGTCATGGAATAAAGCTTCATTCAGTTACTGTGTATATTTGAACGAATATCCATCAAATTGATTCTGATGATGAAGTTGACTTGTGGAAGGCAGAGCTGAAAAACAAACAAAAACAAACAAACAAAACACCAAAACCACTAAGACACCTTAGGGTCTCTAGAATTGCCTAAATGGCTGAGCCAGCAAGCTTCATTGTAAAAATCTTCCAACTGTGATTCAACTGCTTAAGACATTTGAGTGGGTTTCAATGACTTGCTAAAATTTCAGATCTTGTATTTAACATCTCTAATAAATACCTTTTCTCTGAATAGATTATGATTCTTAGAAATTTGAATGGCTTCTTCCAAATGCTTGGCATACTTGTCTCTTGATGTTCAATGCATCAGAAATGGCAAGTATAGATCCCAAGTATAGACTCAGTTCTTTGTTTGCATGACTATTACACATTTTTTTTTTTGGTCGGGGTTGAGAGATGATAATTGGTTTATTTGACATCATTTACAGTCTTTTGATAGAAGGGGAAATAATTATATAATCAGTATGGTAAGTGACTCTCATCTTCTTCTGGTCTACCTTTATGATTTCTAAAGCCCAAATGGTTTTCTTTCTGACTTTCAACTGATGAAATCTCATTAAGGATTCTGTGGACAGTAATGGATGTTTTGACAAGCTTGCTTCATTTAGCACAATTTCTTTCCCTGGGTGTGTATCTGCTCAGAGGTGCACACACGCCAATTCTGGCTTATGGCTGTGACTTGAGAGGGAGTCTACTAAGGTAGGGGATGCTTCAGGGATAGGCTTCTCAGCTCTTTAAAAAATAGGGAGCTTTGAATTGTTGTACCTCTAGGCTTCTTATTGTGTGAGCCTTTTCAGCAGGCTGTCAGCTTCTTCTTTCTTTATGTCTTAACTTGTGTCACAAAAAAGCATCCTGATGCATTCTGTCAGGACCACATGAGTTAGGGAGTTGTTGATTCCCCTAAGGAGCCTAAAAAAAGAAAAAGAAAAAGACATCTAAATATATCTGCAGTGGCTCTTTTATGCTTATATGGCCACACTGGTTCTCTGTGCACAGCAATACTCAACATGAACAAGATGAGTGGTCTGTGTAATTGCTGAATTTTGAGGGCTCTATTTTGCAAAGTAGTGGTACTTGAACATTATTCATAGATTATCATAAATTCATGGGCTCACTCTCATACACACTTAAGAAAACATCTTTTTATGAGTGTATGCAGGGATAGTATTGAAATACTTAATAAGCATTTTACGAATATAAATTCATGTACAACTCAAGGAAGAAATAAAAAGAAATCATCCAGGTGTGGTCGAGCATATCTTTAATCGTAGAACTGGAGAGGTAGAGGTGGGTGGATCTTTTAGTTTAAGGCTAGTCTTACCTACAGAAAGAGTTCCAGGCCAGCCAGGGATACACAGAGAAACCCTGCCTTGAAAAACCAATTAAGTAAATTGTAGGCTTAGATTTTTTTAAAAAACTTTCATTTTTTATTTTTTATATTTTTATTAGATGTTTTCTTTATTTATAATATCTCCTTTCCCAGGTTCCCCTCCAAAAGAAAAAATAAAAATAAAATAAGAAAAAAAAAATAAAACAATCCCCTGTTCCCTCCCCCTTCCCGCTGCTCACCACCCCACCCTCTCCCATTTCCTGGACCTGGCATTCCCCTACACTGAGGCATAGAACCTTCACAGGGCCAAGGTCCCCTCCTCCAATTGGTGACCGACTTGGTCATCCTCTGTTATACATACACTGCTGGAGCCATGAGTCCCCCCATGTGTACTCTTTGGTTGGAGTTTTAGTCCCTAGGAGTTCTGAGGGTACTAGTCAGTTCATATTGTTGTTTGTTCTAAGTGGCTGCAAACCCTTCAGTTCCTTGGGTCCTTTCTCTAGCTCCTTCTTTGGGGACCCTGTACTCAGTCTAATGGATGGCTGTGAGCCTCTACTTCTGTATTAGTTGGGTACTGTCAGAGCCTCTCAGGAGACAGCTATATCAGGCTCTTGTCAGCCAGCACTTGCTGATATCCACAATAGTGTTTGGATTTGATGATTGAATATGGGAAGAATTCCCAGGTGGAGCAGTCTCTGGGTTGTCCTTCCTTCAGTCTCTGCTCCATAGTTTGTCTCTGAAAATCCTTCCATGTGTATTTTGTTCCCCCTTTTAAGAAGGAACAAAGTTCCACACTTTGGTCTTTCTTCTTCTTGAGTTTCTTGTGGTTTGTGGATTGTACTTTGTGTATTCCTATCTTCTGGGCTAATATCCACTTGTCAGAGAGTGCATGCCATATGTGTTCTTTTGTGATTGGGTTACCTCACTCAGGATATTCTCCAGGTCCATCCATTTCCCCAAGATTTCATAAATTCATTGTTTTTAATAGCTGAGTAGTACTCCATTGTGTAGATGTACCACATTTTCTGTATCCATTCCTCTGTTGAGGGACATCTGGGTTGTTTCCAGTTTCTGGCTATTATAAATAAGGCTGCTATTAACATAGTTAAAACCTACTTTTAAAAAGGGTTATCAAATGCTTTGACCATGTCCCCCATTCTAGCCCACTGTCCAAAGGTAGGGGAGAAAAGGTAGTAATAGGACAAGGGGGTGTGGACCTGTTTAAGAAGTAGTTCCTTGGGGGTGATTCCAAGCTCTGTTTGTCATGATACCAGCAATCAAGTTCAGTAATATCAGGATAGCAAACTGAATTGGCTGCAGTGGCACAATCTAGCAGAAACCACCAGTCCTCTGCTGCCAAATCGGCATGAATCAGTGGCATCGACCTGGACCAACAGAGATGCCAGGAGAAGTTCTCTGCTGTGCTTCAGTGAAGTGAAGAGCAGTGAAGATGAAGAGTTGAGACCAATGAAGCATTGTAAAGCTAGCTATGTGGGCACACTGTCACTTTCCATTGAGTCTTGTTTATACTTTCTTTAAACATTCCATGTCTTCCCATGGGTCTTGCCTTAACAAAACACATGAGTCTGTATCACCTGACATAGCCAGAACTTTCACTTCAGTAACTAAAGAGAAATTGATCATTTATTCCTTGGTATCTTCTGTTCTAAACTTATAAAACTCTTATCAAGTGTTCTAAGTTTAAATCATTAAAATAATTATGGTTTACAGATGGGTTGTTGACTCTTAGGAATTGTGGTGCTGGTGTGTTGACGGCGGAGCTGCTAATGCTTAAGTGATATCCTGTGGTTGGATACAGGGGCTTTCATCGAGCTTGTACCTCAATCTCCCTGTCCTGTTCAGTGCATCGTCATTAGGAAATCATCAGTCTTAAGGAATAGAGAGTTGCTTTTAAAACCAGTAATATTATGCACGGTTTTGAGACCTCTCGAAACTTCTGCTGAACTAAGCAATCGCATTAAAATTCATTCTTAGATTTTATAATACTGCCTGAAACTTTATATGGCTAAATTCTCTCTTATTGAGTAAGCCATGAAAATCACTTACTGGAATGTCATTTTTAATTAAGCTGAAAGTATACTTGAGGCCAAATGAGAGGTTGTGCAGTGTGAAGGTTAAGTATATACCTCTGTTGCTAGGGTTTAGAGTCACACTCTCTCACTAACACATTTTTCTTTAAAAAAATACTTTTATTAATTCTTTTGGATTTTCATACAATTTGTTTTGATTGTATTCACCCCCACTTCTCTCTCTAAATCCTCCAAAATTCACTCCCATCTCTCCATCTTCCCAAACTTTGTGTATTATTATTATCATTATTTTTCAATAATCCATTGAATCTAATTTGTGTTGTCCCTATCTATCTATCTATCTATCTATCTATCTATCTATCTATCTATCTATCTATCTATCCATCCATCCATCCATCCATCCATCCATCCATCCATCCATCCATCCATCTATCTATCTATCTATCTATCTATCTATCTATCTATCTATCTATCTATCTATCTATCTATCTATCAATCTATCTATGAATAATGTTCATTTTCCTGGCTATGAGGCCTTCCACTTGAGAGCTGTCTACCTCCCAAGAGCCATACACTTAAAGAAAACATTTTCCCTACCCCAGAAGCCTTCACTTGTCTATAGCTCCCCAGTTAGGGTTGAAGGCTTGTGAATGCTCCCCTCCAGGCTGCAGTGTTAACTGGCTCAACCTTGTGCAGGCAGCCACAGATGCTGTGAGTGCATGAATGAAGGGACCCTGTGATGTGGAGGAGAAAGTTTCATCTTGGTCTTCCCCAACCTCAGGTTCTATTAATGTTTCTACCCACTCTTTCTTAATTAGCCCTGACCTTGAAAGAAGACATGAGATGAATGTCCCAATTGCAGCTGAGTATTTCACTTTGGCTGGCTGTGGGTTTCTGTGTCAACTGTCTACTGTCCATTGCACATAGAAACTTCTTGAATAAGGACTGAGATCTTCACTGATCTATAAGTGAAGAGACATGAATTTAGAGGTCTATTTCATACTAAGTCCACTTAGCAGAATAATAATAAGTTCATTCCTGGGGCCTATGAGCTCCAAGCCATGGGCTTGGTCAGATTATAGTACCAGGCATGTGTTGCTTCCTGAGGAATGGGCTTAAAATTCAACCAGAAAGTGGCTGGTTACTCTCAATTATGCTTATGTCACTATAGTACCCATGAACATATCTTACTATAACACTCACAGTCATACTTGTATTCATACAGTTCACAGCCAGATAAGACTATCCTTCTGCAGAAGCCTATGTAGCTCCTTCCAGTATTATGACATCTAGCCAATAGAGAAAAGCTTACTGGTTAACACTAATTTGATTCCTTTATGTCTTGTAAACAACATGTGTGGTGTCTTCAGTTATAGGATCTTACTAGTTCTAGTATATATCCAAGAGCAATAGCAGAAGCCTGTTTTGGGTATCTCACTTACATTTTTAATATATACTTGTTTCTCAGTTTCTTTACTTATAAGGCATAAAAAGATATGCCTAGGTCTCTTAAAAAATATTCTACTCAACTGGGAGTGTCAGTAAGGAATATGAAGCTTCCCAACTGGCCCTAGGCAGTGGTGGCTCTTGTCTCACTGTCTCAGCCATCTCTCTGGCTCTTGCTGGATCTGGCTAATGGTGGCTGAAATTTCACAAGTGGTCACACAGAAATTAATCCAAGGGATTTGGGCCTTGGATGGGCATTCATAACTTGAGAGGTCCAGGTGGATTTTTGTGGCTTGGTCCACTGTCAAGAATGTCCCTGCCTCTGCTTTTGCCAGATGTAGCAGGTGAAGGATATTGGTATTTTTCAGCAGCATGTGGGAGCTATCAACTAATGATCACTATATGCATGGCTAACTGTTGGAAACAGGAGAATCAGTGATTGCCAGCAAGCACAGATAAGTTGGGACATCTTGAGTGTCTTGGGCAGATGAAAAACAATACTATCTATGGGGTTCTTGAAGTTTAGAATGTTTTGGTTAGTAACCTTTCTGTGACTGGATTATGGGTATGTGGGGATGTGGGATGTAAGGATGTGGGGATGTGGGGAAGTGGGGATGTGAGGATGTGGGGATGTGGGGATGTGGGGAAGGGATTCCCCAGAGAGCTTGAGGTACCTTTTGTTTATGAACAACCAAATGCACCTTAATGTTTAATAAACTGATACTTCCTCACTGGCAAAAACCAGCTGTGTATCAAGCCTCAGTGTTGGGCTTAAGAGTAGGGGAGAATGGAGATTTAGAAAAGTCCTAGAAAGGAGAACAAAATACCCATGGAAGGAGTTTCAGAGACAAAGTATGGAGCAGAGACTGAAGGAAGGACAATACAGAGAGTGCCCCACCTGGGAATCCTTCCTATATACAGTCACCAAACCCAGACACTATTGTGGATGCCAGCAAGTACTGGCTGACAGGAGCCTGATATAGCTGTTTCCTGGGAGGCCCTGCCAGTGACCGACTAATACAGAAGTAGAAGCTCACAACCATCTGTTAAACCGAGTACAGGGTCCCCAATGAAGGAGCTAGAGAAAGAACCCAAGGAGCTGAAGGGGTTTGCAACTCCATAGGAGGAACAACAATATGAACTAACCAGTACCCTCAGAGCTCCCAGGGACTAAACCACCAACAAAAGAATACCCATGGTGGGACTCAGGCCTCTACCTGCACATGTAGCAGAGGATGGCCTGGTTGGTTATCAATGGGAGGAGAGGCTCTTGGTCCTGTGAAGGCTCTATGCCCTAGTGTAAGGGAATGCTAGGGCCAGGAAGCAGGAGATGGTAGGTTGGTGAGCCGGGGAAGTGGGGAAGGAATAGAGCTTTTTTTTTTTCTTTCAGAGAGAAAACCGGGAAAGGGGATATAATTTGAAATGTAAATAAAGAAAATATCTAATTAAAAAAAGAGAAAAGTAATTGTATGTGGTATAGAATTATGAAAAGATAGGTATATAATTAAGTTACCCCAGACCAAATAGCCATTGTGGAAGCTTTGGGATTAGAATCTAGGCCTGCCTGTCCTGTAGCCTTTATAGACTAGTGTCCAGAGGAGACTAAAATGGGCACACTCCTGAGGACAGAAAGGCTGGTCAAGCTCAGGGTTTCCATAAATAGCTATTAGACTTGCAGGGGTCACATCGTGCCACTCATCATCTTTCTTCACATGTCAAGTGGCAATTAAATGACTACAAATAGAAACATAGCTATGTCTCTTCATGTCTGTGGTTGCTCTAAAAGGCAAATGGATTACCTCTAGGGAGGTTTTAGGGCCCTGTAGCACTTATGTGCAGCTTCCTGAGACCATTCTTGTATTCCCAGAACTGAGCTGCTTGTTGTGACTAGCCAACCAAAGGGACAATTCCATTTCATTGAACACAAGGATCTGCTTTTGGAATCCATGAGAGTCCAAGAGAATGATGGTGGTATTCTTTGAGCAAAGATGCTTGCAGAGTGACTGTACTAGTGAAGAGAGTAGGTGGGCTGTGTGAGTGCTGGAGAGTGAAGGCTAGATTGGTGTGAACAACAGCTTTTGACATTTTCTTGACAGATTTAGAAACCTTAAAACAAAACAAAAAAAATCATATGGCTATGAAGGTAGCTTTTCTTGTGTAGTCCAGAGTCACATGAGCTGAACTGGGCATTAGGTCAAACATGGAAGCTTTGCAGGCTCATTAGCATTTCTTGGACAATGGAGGGAGCCTGGACTGGCCACCAGTCTTAAAGAGCAAATGGATCAGTCAGCATTATCACTCGGTTTTAATTTGCTCATGTGCAAATTTGTGTGTGTGTGTGTGTGTGTGTGTGTGTGTGTGTTTGACTCTAATATCCATTTTGGCAAGTGTTATATAGCATATCTTGACACTCTAGGATGTGAGGACTGTGGCAAAGATTATACGTATCCAAAATAGGGCTGTGTTCTCCCTCTGAGCCTTCTCTCAGATCTCACTTTCTCCTTTTCTTTCTTAGTATTTGAAGATGCCATTGTCTTACTGAATGCTTTGGTCTGTTCCTATGGGCTGAATCTTTGTGTCATCCTCAAAATTCGTGTTGAAATTCTGTATCCAACTTGATGTCTTATGGTACTAGGATATAAGTCTTCTGAGGGGTGATTAGATTGTGAATGTAGGGACCCTGGGAATAGACTTATAGGTCTCATAAAGGCCTTTAAGCCTTAAAGCTACTTTGCCTTCTGGCAGGTGAGAACACAATGAATTCACCTGTGGCCCAGGAAGTAAATTTTCACCAGATGCTGAATCCCTCTGTGCCTTGATCTTGGGCTTCATGGGTTATAGAGCCACAACCAAACCAAAATAAAACAAATGAACTAACTCTTCCTGTTGTAGCTACCTAGTCTATGGCATTTTGTTATAGCAATCCAAATTGACCAAGATAATTGTAATGATCTGTATCTTTCAGATATTTGTGTGTTTATTTGCATTATATCTTTCCTTGTAGCTCACAAGATCCAAACTATTGGGGTATATGCCTGCTTTAGATCTCTTCTAAAAGTGAAAATACATGAAAAGGAAAAATACCATTGGTGAGGGGTGGAGGACACTGTGAATATAGCAGATGTTTGGCAATGACCTATTTAGTAGGCACTGAAAATGCCCAGCATATCACAGGTTCTTGGAGAATGAGATATATTGGAACCAAAATCTAAACTTTCTCTAAGATAACTTAATCATAGAAAGATGTGTTCTGAAGCTTGCAAGGAGACCTGAATTCTATTTTTTAGTTTATAATAGTACTCAAAGTCTTGAATCTATATACTTTTCATTGCTTTGCAAGTCATAGCATCTACAAAATAATTTTTTATGTGTGTTTATGTTTGAGGGGCATCGGGAGACTCACAGGTCTCCTATGTGATCTTTGAAGTAAGTAGGCTGCAAATTTTTAGTGATTTTATTTTGGAATGTCAGATAACAAGCAGCTGAAATCGAAACAGCTTCAAATGTCATGAAATGTCTTCTTGTAATTCTTTTCAAGCATTAGATGCATTAAACCTTAAAGGCACAGTCTGAATTTCCTGTATCCCTGTAAATTTGAACTGTCCCAGCAGACACAATCCTATCCAAGAGGCTGTTCTTATCTGAATGGCCCACATTCTTGATTTTCTCCAAATCCTCAGTTTTCCAGATAACAGCAAAAGCAGAGGGTTGAAAACTATTTCTTGTACATAAACTGTTTCTAGTAAATAGTTTAGATTTTCTGGCTATCTGCTCATTGTTTCAAGTACTCAGCTCTTCTGCACTGCATAAAAGAAACAGCTCTGCGCAGTGTCATGGTTTGTTCCAATAAAACTTTATGTATAAACAACCCAGAGGACTGGCTGTAAGTAGTGAGCTTCCTGGCCAGTGGATGCACACATAAACTGTAAAATTAAATGGATACTGGCTCAAATACTGACTGTACCATTTAGAAATAGAGAGACCTGTAGCAAAATTCTTACATTTGCTCATCTGTGAGAAAGCTGACCTCCTAGGAAGGTTGCTTGTGAGCAACCTAGGAAGATTAAGGTGGAAAGTTTGCCTGACATCTGAGAATCACAAATTCTCTTCCATATTTTTCTATCTATAGATCTCTAATTACATATCTTTATTTGTAGACTAAATCTATTTATATCTGGACATGGCTATATAAATCATATCAGACATATGTATTTCAAATACATGGCAGAAATTTATGATGTGGCACATATGTCTACATATAAGCACACACCTACACACACACACACACACACACACACCTAGTTGCCACATCAGACACTTATTTTCTTAAGCATATATGTGTATAATTTTCTTCTTTATAATTTACACCTGGAAAGTACCTTGTGTTTCCATAATTGTGTACTCTGGCTTCCTGTTTTAGGGTCTCCCAGTCATCTATGCTCAAATCTTGGAGGTCTCACCAGCTTGCTGGCAAGTCTTCTGGCTCTTCACATGACTGACCCCTACTCTTCCTTGAGTTCTCAGCTGACCTGTCAACCCACTTAGAGGCCGTCTTTGACTGATCTAAAGGCTAGGTCCTCTTCCCTGCATCTGTTTCTTTTCTTCAGCACATTTAATATAGTTTGTGATTGTCTGTAATAGCTGTATCAGCATCTGGTTTTTAGATCTTATACTTTGAAAACAAGACAAGAATAACAGCTTTCTGTGATCATGTCCCTTAACTTAGCCTCAGTCCTGATATCTTCTAAATGCCCATTCTACTGCGAATGATAGAATGCTTGTCTTTGTGTTTCTCAGTGGCTTTGTAAAGCAGAAAATTCTGGTTTCTTTGGAGATGCAGTTGTGTCATATGATGTTTTTCTGGAAACTGTCTTCTAAGAGGATATTTTTTATTGAAGTAGATACATGGGAGGATGTCTTGCTGAGAACGGACACATTATGTTTTTCTGGAAGCTGCACGGACAAAGAGCCTGCAATGTTTTGCTAGAGTAGATGATTGAGAAAACATGTGATATTTGGAAGGGATATTTATAGATATAAAATGCAACAGACAGTGGATGGAGCTGTGTGGCATTGGTTTGCCTTGCCACTCTTTGCTGGTCTTCATTGGGCTTTGCTGTTACTAGTCTTTCTTTGCTGATAACATTGTGTGCTATTGATTCACGTTGCCACTCATTGCTGATCATCATTTGCCATGACTTCATAGAGAGAAACACACCAAAGAACTGATAGTATTCTGGTAGCTTCTTGTTGCTTCCAGGGATTGTGTTTCTTCTGGATTGAACTGACATTGCTGATTCATGAAAGGTGTTTGCAAATGGACTGAGCTACCTGTTGATTCCTGTGACCTGAACTGCTGATATTCTGAAGACACAGATTAGATTTGCCCCAAAGAACTATATCTAAACAGGTCCACATCCTCTTCTGCCATATGAACCTTTCCTTTACACTACTTTTCTGGTGGGTGGTGGGCTAGAAGGGAGATTAAACTAGGTTTTGAAAAATATAAGCCTACAGCTTTGCAATTCCCATGCACTGGTGATTTCTGTCATCATCTTTTACAAACTGTACCCAATCCTTGCCTTTTCCTCTGTCCCTCTACCCAAACTGTCATTCTGTTTCTTCTTTAGATATTGCTGATTTGTATATTCTGTTTTTTTGTAATTTTTGTTAGATTTTCCTATTCTAAGATAAGGCTACATAACAGCCAGGATTTCTGTGTAATCTAGTTACGTATTTGGCAGTTGTTAAATGAATAGCATTTCTACAGGTCACAGAAACAATTTGTCCCAGAGAAAGATGTCATTAGGAATCAAAACATAACAGAACTACAGTAATGTATTACTTTACACCATGGACTTCAAATTTCTAGATAAACACAGGCTTTTTAAATTTAATTTCAAATAATATCTGCTACCATATATTGTATTACACTATATTATTACATGCATAGTTCTTTTAAAGATGATGTTTTGTTACTATTTTAGAAACAAAAGAATAAAGAAGCATTTTATTGAAAATTACCAGCATTTAAAAATTATAAAAACACTCTTTGTCTTAGGAAAGTAAAAATTACTTAAAATTATTCTTAATCGCATTAATCCCATTATATTATTGGTTAATGATATTACATATTTTTTATGTCCAAAATATTCATACATTCTGTTTAAAACAGAAGCATGCTATAAATGTTAAGAATAACCAATGTTCTCATAATTACTCGGTATTGTAGGTTGTACTGTTTATAATAGTTATACTTACATACTTACATGTAGGAGCTCCTAAATATGTTGGCTAAATCCTCATAATTACTCGGTGTTGTAGGTTGTACTGTTTATCCTTACAGAGGGAAAAATGGGTCATCTGGAGAACCAGTAACTTGCCTACAGCTATGCATGAACTAGAAACAGCATTTAAGCAAAGCAGGTTGATTCCCAAGCCTACACTCATTGACATCTTTGGGTCTTTGTTTCTTTGTTTTTATTTTTTAATTGAAATTGTTGTTATACAATATATTCTAGTCATGATTCCTCTCTGCTTCCTCTCCCTCAGCCCATATCCTCCCCACTTAATCACCCATATCCCTGACTCCATAACCCTTCTTTCTCTCTCTTTAAAAAACAAGCAAGCAAGCAAGCAAGCAAGCAAGCAAGCTAACAAACAAACAAGTCCTTCCTCTCCTATATCAAGACCATCTCTCCCAGTGTTACACAGTATTCTCTAACACAGCACTCACCTGTGAAGGCTGTGTCCTGTTTTTGCTACATGGATCCTCTAACTCTTCTATTTTAAAAGAACTGTTGAAGGCCACATCTTTTTGGTTGATTGATTGTATGTATGATTCCACACCAACTCTCCTTGAGCAGAAGTCCTTGCATGTCCTTATGGTGTCTTTCTTAAGTTAAATTTGTTAGACTAGCATGAGCAGTTAAGCACACCCATCTCCCTTCAGGCATCCATGAGGAATAGCTATAGAGAGTGAATGATATTTCAGGGTTTTTTTTTTCTTTCCCACACCCGGAGTCTTTGTCAGTTGTGTTATGAATGTTTTAAAGTGGGTTGTACTTCTATTTCCACGTCTATTTGTAAAAAGTGTGTTTCTGTCTCAAACGACCCTGCTCACCTTTACAAGTGAAATTGTTCCAGAAGCATTCTGACTGTGGGAAGGTCTATCCATGATAATGGGAAATTCAGAGTTCAGATTCAGACAAACTTAAGCAAATCTCTATACTTAGCACTGCAGACAAATCAGAGTGTATTTCAAACTAAAGATCTGGCTTTATGAAGACACAGATCTCATTAATCTACGTCAAATTGTTGTTTAAATACAAGCCTATTGGAATAATTCAAGCTCGCTCTTGCAGGAATTAATCTATCTTCACTTTGCCATTTGTAATTGCCGACCTGACAGGCATTTACTGGATTTGTTTTGTAGTATAAAGTGTTTAAGGTGGAAAATTAACATTATGAGACAAAATGTCACCTTTTGGGTGAAAACACTCAGCATTTCTACCTCCTAAAGTGGCAGCCCAGTTCTTCTGATGGATGGGTACACGTGATGCTCTCAGAAAAGGCTTCCAGTGGGTCATGAATTCCCTTTTTGAAAATCCTAAAATATGCAGTATGATCACACCTGAGGCTGCAAGATGTGTGTGTGTGTGTGTGTGTGTGTGTGTGTGTGCATGTGAATTTATATTCTCATATGCCTCTGCATATATATGCATAGAAGCTTGTGGAACTGCCTGGACTCTAAAAAAATACACATCATCATTTTGTTCCTTGTCAAACGCAATTCTCAGAAAGAGTCTAGTGGAATTAATTTAAAATGTATTCCATGAGCATTTGCTGGGCACATTCTGAACCGAATGCTGGAAAACAGAAGAGAATGAGAAACTTAAGGACTTTGGGGCACTATGGACAGATCAGCCAGGTGAGGAAGTAACTGAAGATCAGGATTACTGGGATTCATGCAATACTGTCACCAGTAGTGATAAATACAGAGGACAGAGCTAGCACTGATCAGTCTGGGAGAAACCGTAGAGCAAGTACCATAAAGAAGGCTCATTTTTATATAACCTTGAAGAGTACACCCACCTGGAAGTATTATGGAAGGAAGAAAGTGTTAAAGGCACATAAACCATGAAGTGGCAGGAAGTATTCAGAAATTGCTGAAGGCGGGAGTTGGGAGACAGTCCTTGTACTGGCCATGGGGCTTCTGGGAGGGACAACCGAAAATAGCAACTATTAGCCACCTTTGTATTAAATTCAAGGCAGAAATACTCACAGAAAGTTTCTACAGGAGCTGTTCATGAGTCTGTTGCTAGGAATGTCTTGTTAGTGGTCAGTCTTGGGTTCATTTCCATTCTTTCAAATGTGAATATTCCCAGGAAAATATCTACCATGTGTTAGCTGTGGTGCACATTTTCCACTTCACATTATACACGTGCTAGACATTTGTTGACTAACAGAAGGATGTTAGAGAGAGATGAAAGATGGTGCCTTAAGTCATTCCTAGCTTGTGAGAGATTAGGCATAAACATGCAAAAAGCACTCACAATGTAGGACTTCAGTGACAGTTGCATTAAAACTAATTTGAGAAGATTGGTTGGTACAAGTTCCAAAAAAAAAAAAAAAAAAAAGAAGAAAAAAAAAAAGTTAACTCAAGCCTAATTAGTGCACACAGAAACGCTTTTCAACTTGATGAAAATGAGTAGGATCACTCTGCTCTATTACATGTACAGTGTGGCATCTGATTTTGGTAGTTTTAAAGTAGGGTATTGGTAAAGTTACACAGGGGTTGACTGTGAGAAACGTCAATGCAATTCTTCAGGTCATTGTCCATGAATAGATTTACTGAATCAAAGGTTGTCAACAATTTTAAGTTCATACTACAATATACTGTTCCAAAATAGCTACACCAGACTGTGGAGTCCAAGTAATATATGAATGCACCCTTTTCATCACAATATTTTAAAAGTTGGCTGTTGCAATTTTAAAAGTTTTTATGGGACAATGTAGTCAGGGTAAGACCATTCTCCCTGTAACTTGAGTTTCTTTGTTTACTGGTAAGGTCTCATGATTTCCACTCCTTTAACAGCGCTATTTCCACCGTGTGAAGTCATTTTCCTGCTGGCACTGCAATCCAAAAGGAGAGAAGAAAAGGATTATTTTGCAACTGGGGAAGAAGTGGAGAGACAGATGCAAGACACAAATGTTTTCAGTACCTGTTTAGATTGTATCACTTCTGGGAAAATGAAAGAAAATCTCACCCCTGGTGGCTTCATTGAAAAATGAAATTTAGTAATTTACCCTCTCAAAGTGATGTCAGAAGATTTGCCTTCTTGTACATCTCAGTGCTCAAACAGTGCTCCAAGGACCTGTTTCTGGATTCTGTGCCTTCCATTTCGATGTGGAAACACCACTTTCTGGTGAGTTCACCCCTTCTGGTTGTAAAGAAATTAGAAAAGGTTCTATGTCCTCTAGGTTAGGTTTCTGATTAAAGAATATCTTCTCTTGCCCAATCTCCTTGGGTTTGACTGGTTACCTTAATATCCTGTACCACTTACCATGCCTGGGGAAAGTGGTGTTTTGATTGGCTCAGACCTGTATCATGTGATCTACTGGGAAGCTAGATTGACACTTCACCATAGAAGGACCCTGATATTAAAATGTTGCAATGATTCAACATGAAGTCACTATGCTCTGATCCCAGAACTTGGAGCTTGGGAGCTATTACCACTGGGAACGGGGTGATTTAAGGCCTGGGCGGTAGCACTGGATAAGAGAGAGGTGGGTGGTGGCCTGTAATACCATGAACTGAGGGGGGGGGGTGCGCTGAGAGAATGACACAGCCAATAACTTATTTCTCTATAGACAGAGGCAACGGCTGGGAGTGGGAGGGCAAAGGTGCCCAGGGCTCAACAAGTACTTAGTGTTCTTGGCCTTGGGGACTGGGTACCATTCCCACAGGCCCTGAACATAGGGAAGAGAGGCCCCTGTTGGAAGGAATCAATAAGGAGCAGAGGCCTTGGTTGGGAGGACAAGGGAGGAAGTGATGCTGAGATTGAACGGATGTGTGTGTATGTGTGTACGCTATGTGTGTGATGTGTATGCGTGGTGTTTATGATGTGTGTGTGTGTGTGTGTGTGTGTGTGTGTGTGATGTAATGTATGAGTGTGGGTGCACAGGCCACAGTACACATGTGGGTGTCAGACAACAAGCCTTACTGCCTCTTCTTGTTTCCCAAGCCCTCAAAATAGATGCTGTTTCCTGAATATTTGTGATGATCTGATATCTTCTTTTGCTCTTGTCAGTTTCCTAACATATGGCTAATTATTTAGATTGTTTTCCTGAAGATCAATACTGATGGAGTCCCTGCTTCTTGGCTACACTCTGACTAAAGGAGTCCTGCATTTTCTTGAGCTATGACTAGAAAAGAGCATCTTTATGGGAAATTAATACTTCCTAATACTTGGTGGACGAAGTCCAAACCTCCAGGCTCTGCCGCATTTCTGCAGCTGCATCTCTTTCTGTCAAGGCTCACACCTTAATTCCTGGGTGCCTAGTGCTTCCCTAATGCCTCCTGGTGTGCTGTACTCAATCACTCTCAGGCCACAGGACGTGCATTTTCTTTTGCTAATACATGGATACCTTCCAACTCTTTCCACCAGTAACTCATAATTCCTTTCAGCTATTAATACAAAGGTCTCCTGAGAAGCCTCTCCCTCTATCTCTTCCTTCTCTGTGGCATGTTGTGCTGCTCCTCTGACTGCACACGTTATTTGCTTATCTTTAAGAAAAGGTTTGTTTTCTGTGTATATGTATGTCCCTATGTGTAGCTTTGTGCCTGGGTGAGTGCAGGTACTCAAGGAGTGTAGAAATGTTATCTGATGCCCTGGAGCTGAAGTTAGAGGAGGTGGTGAGTGAGCCACCTGAGAAGGGTTCTGGAAACAAACTCTGGTCCTCCGGAAGAGTAGGAAGTGCTCTTAACTGTGGAACCATCTCTCTAGCCTCAGTATTTACTGAATTTATTTACCTATTTATTTATTTACTTATTTATTTTTATATTTTTATTTGTTTTTATCCCTGTGGATTACAAGTACCTTGGGAGCTGCCTGGTGCTCAAAGAGTAGTTTATTAGATGTTCAACAAGGACTTCTTTAGAACATCTGAATGCTTTCTTTTTTTTTTTTTTCACTTTTATGGAGCAAGGACAAAAAATTGCAGATACCATTACAGCTGATCTAAGTCAGGCCCTATTATGATTACTGAAAGTTTTGTCTCCATCCAAAGGACAAGTTAATGTTGTGAAAATTGCCAGAGTGAGATTTGAGGGCAACAAACAAGGGGCCTTAAAGACCTGGGATGTCTCCGGCGCTTCTGTGTGTCACTCTAGCGATGGAGGTGGACAGAGATCAGCTACTGATTCACCGGGTTAAAAGCCTTCTCATCACCCACGGACGCTGTCGATTTCCTAGCAGCGGTAAGCTGCAGAAGAAAATGAGATTGTGTCATGCTCTTGCAGCATGATTTCCAGGATGCTAATGAGAGGCACTGGCTTAGAGGGGAAAACAGAACACACCTGTTTTTCTGAGGGTGTGCCAAGTGTTGATAAAACAGACACTTGGGAGAACAGATTGGCTTTGTGACTGGCTCCATCCAGAGATAGAACCCTTGGTATGATTGTTAGTTTATTCATCTGTAAAATGGTACTGCTGGCATCTGCCCCATTTTATTTATTTGTTTAGAACTAAATAGGCCAATTGATTTAAGGTAGCCAGTGTCGAGTTGAGAAATGTCGGTAGTTTGTGGAAAACAACCGTGCGGCCAGAGCTGATCTTATCTGTTCACTCACTCATTATTTATCCAAAACGTATCATGGCTTATCTAGTAAATGCTAATGATACAAAAGCAAATAAATGATAAAATATCCTTGCTGTCATGGAGTTTGTACAGGAGAAGGCAGCTTGCAAAGGTAAAAGCTCCTTAGTAAACAATAGAATGAAAGTTTGGGGCTAGAGATGTAACTCAGTGCCAGAGCATCTGCCAAGCATCTACGAGGTCATGGGGTCAACACCCAACAGAAACTGGGGAGAAAAGACAGTCTTGACTTAGTAAGATCCTCCTCAGTGTTTTCTTGTTTGTTTGTCTGCTGCCTCGTCCACGAGCGCATGTGATGTTTCATTACTGCATCGCTTAAGTGTTCTATCAAGAACAGTTCCTTGCTGTTGTGTTGACTTTCATGGCTTTGATGTTTTGGGGAAGTATGGGCCAGTTGTTTGGGTCTTGGGGGTTATTTTCTACAAAGGTAGTTTTAAAGACCATGCAGTCACACATGGAAGAGATAAGACCAGGACCCGGACTTCCTGACCCTGTGTCCTGTGAACTTTCCTTTTAAAAGTTTCCAGGAGGTTTGGCAGTCAAATGGTCTTATTGCTCCACCTCTAGACATCAATGTGTGACAATGGTCAGAGAGAATGGCTGCTCTCACAATGAACCCAGATACATTTTTGGTCACCATTATTATCTCCAGTTAGAAGGAGTTTGTTTTTGTTTTTGTTTTTTGTTTTTAATCTTCAGTTGTTTCATTACTTTTTGCCTATATCCCTCAAGGTGACAGTTTGTCGTCTTTTAGCAGAACCAGTCGAAAAAAAATTAGGAAAATTAGAGCAAGCAAGGATAGACTTCTCTAATACAGTTTGGTTTTGTTATGATGCATTTTTCAACTCTGTAGGGCACTGAACAAATAGCACTAAAATTTACTTTTCTTTTTAAATTTGGAAAATTCTTCTTAAAAGCTGAACAATTACTGCAGCTAATATATAATTTACCCGAATGTTGGGTACTCTATTATATTGACATACTTGGAGTTGACTCACAAAATTTTCTCCAAGAAATGGGGAGACAAGAGGGACAAGCAATTGATGTCTCGAGCTTATCATCTGCTTTTTGCTTCATGAATTGAACCACAAGCACATTTTATAATTTCTCCAGATGCTTTAAGAAACCCTCCCCAGATCAGCTCCGAGGGTACTCTGGTGCCCACAGCTCTGTCACTTCTAGCCAAGTGGTTCCTTTGAGGTTCCAAAAGGGAGGCTGAAAGTCTAGCTCTGGTATGGCTGAAGGGAAACCCGAGTTACTCCTACTTGGCCCTAGTTACTTCAATGCATGATGTTGTGGCTAGAATGGATATTTATTGAATATATTGTATGTATGTATGCATGGAATGTATGGTATGTTTTAGTGAGGCAAAGAGGTATGGGTGGGTTGTTTCTATTATACTCATTAAAATTAATTTCAAAATACCTCATCCTTATATAAGCCAGGTATAGTGGCAGGTGTTGGATTTAAGAATAAAAAAACTCAGGTTTGGTCTATACCCCAAGGGAATTTACAATGTTATGTATCTGGGTTGTGGGCAAGATGTTTATCTAGGCTAGGCACAGGATTCCTCAGGAAAGCACATACTCAGGCTTGGAAGGCATACCTATAGGTAAGGTTATATGAAATTTTCTCCATAGCAAACCTTTTCTTCTCATAGGGCAGAGGGGAGCTCTCAATCTGTTTAGAAGTTGTATATCTACATACTTTCCTCTCTCATCAAATTCGGTAAACTAACGGCAAAGGACTTTTCAAGGAATACTGATATCAGGACAATGGAGAGACCAGAGAGAGAGGTGAAACAGAGCTTTTGGATTCTTCCTTAGAAAACCTCAGAGGATTCCAAGAGGGAAACTGTGGAGTACAGGGGAGATGATGACCCTGAAATTAACAAAAGCTCCTTCCCTAGTGGCTCTGCAGAGCAGATCCTCCTCAGGAGTCCATGGCTTTCTGCTGTTTTTCTTTACATGGACGCCTTCCTGAGTTTATTCAGTGGTATTTATTTTATACTTATCATAAACATTCCCCCCCTCTCTGTCTCTCTCTCTGAGAAATGCCTTATGCCTTCTGGACATAATTTCTAGCAGTTCTGAAACAGATATGGGGCCATGGGGTCATTATGAGGTGTTAGAGTTGCTTAATGAGAGAAAAAGAACCATAGAAAGGGGAGTGTGATATGATGAAATTTGTCTTCCAAGGCCTTACTTGCACCAGCAAAGGCTTCTGGGAAGAAGTTATGTCCATGCTGAGACTTGAAGGTATTGGCATAGAAACTGTATTGTGTCAGAAGAACTAAAGGCCCTTCATTTGTCTGAAGGAAGAATGAGACTGGGAGAGGTGAGAGATGAAGCTGTCAGATGAAATCTTAGTGTGTCTTTTGTTTTCTTTCTCCACTTAGTTCCTTCACCCCAAGGCCAGGAGAGGCTACTGAACTTCAGGAGAGGGAGACAGAAAGACTCAGATGTATATTTCAGAAACAACAGACTGACTGGGATGGTATAGAGGGGCAAAGCTGGAAATACATAGATTGGGTATCTCAAAATATTAGGATAGTAGCTTTTAGGATGAGGGGAGTGAGGAGAGTGGCAGAAGTATTTTTGAAATTAGAACAGCAAGACAATGATTACTTAGATGTGAAGAATAATGATTGAGGAAGAATCATAGATAAGTGGCCCAACTTTCTTTACACTTCCCTACAATCTTAGCATTGGACTTTATAGCTTCTCTCATCCTCAGTTCCCAGTACTAGGTCTTCATGTCTTGTCACTGGCCTCAGTGATTGTTTGTGTCCTGCTTGTACCAATAGCACCATGGCTAGAATCTGAACTTGCTTGACCCCATTTTTTTTTCTTTTAGGTTTGGTCTGAGCTGAAAGTAGTTACAGGACAGCACAGTGTTTAGAGCAATGACTCCCGTGTGTAATGGATGTGGGTCCAAGTCCCACATCTCTACACTTATTCTTACTGTGGCATTTGGCACAGTCACCAACTCTCCCTGTAACTGACCTCTCTATCTCTCATTTTTTTGTGTGTATTTACAATGGTGTACACAAACATGTGTGGACACACTTGCCTATGTATATGTATTTAGAAGTCAGAGAGGGTTGTTTTCATCAATTATTCTCTATCTTATTTTTTATTTTTGAGATTCTATTTTAATTACATTTCTCCCTTCCCTCTTCACCCACCCAACCCTCCACATACACTTCCCCACTCTCCTTCAAATTTATGGCCTCTTTTTGCATCAATTGTTATTGCATGGGTATATCTACTTGTATATACATATATATTCCAAAATATAACTGTTGAGTCCATGTAATGTTACTTGAATGTATGTTTTCAGGGCTGAGCACTTGACACTGGACAACCCTTTGGTGTACTCTTTCCCAGGGATAGGCACCTCTCATTCTCCCAGCTTTACTCTTTGTACAAGGTTGTTTCCATAGGCTTCTTTATACAGGATTGAATCACCATCTTTACCTCCTGTGCAATTTGACATGTTTGTTGGTGCTCTCCTTGTTCAGTACAAGTTTGGATGGTTATGATGGTAAGAGTATTGATACAGCTTCTGATGTTACTAGGACACACAATCTTATAGAAAAATACCTGTTCTTCTGTCTCTCTACTCCCTCTTCCATGTTCCCTGAGCTTTACGTGCAGGAGTGTTTTGTAGATGTATCCATTGGGACTAGGCTCCACAATTCAGGGTATTGATTGGTTGTGGTTTTTCTGATGCAAACAGAAGTTCCTTGGTGGGTGAAGACTATGCTTATCTGTGAATACAAGGACACATGTTTATAGATTACTGTTAGAGATTATACTGGTTTAGTAATTAGTGATTGTAGCTTCCTCTGTACCACAATTCTGGTAGTACTGGTTACTTAGCTAGGTTGAGGCATGTGTCCATCTTGGTGAGTCAGTCTTACGTCCAATTAGGAAGGAAGCTCTTGGTTACTGCCAGCATATGTATGCCACTACTGCATCTGTAGGGTTATCATGCCATGGTTGTCATAGAGAAGGTTCATAGACATCATAGCTGGGTAGGGCTGCTTGTTGCCTTCTTCCTTTGCAATCTTGCATTGTGCCTTCTGGGACTATGAGGCTAGTCCTCAGGGAGGGAGGACAGTTCTGGCTTAAGGGCTTCTGGACTCTGCTTCTGAAATCATGGCATCTTCAGCCAGAGAGTGTTAACTTTCACCTCTGGGGGACAATCAAGGGCAATTTGGGGAGTCTTTGGACAGTCCTGGCCAACAAATTGTGAGAAAGCTTCTCATGTCTAACGCTGGCTGGTGTTTTTTTTTTAAGTTGTCTTTGGCTCTTGGAGGGAACATCATCACCCCACTATCTTATTTTGTTGAGACAGGATCTCTCACTGAACCTGGGACTTGCTGTTTCTCTTAGACTGGCTGGTCAGTGAGGCCCTAGGAATCACTTGTGTTTGCCCTACCACCTCCAGCATTGGAGATTGGATAGGAGAGTATATCACACATACCTGTGTTTTATGTAGGTTGTTAGGATCCAAACTCTATCTCTCCAGTCACTGCCCCTATTCCTTTTAGACATGGCCTATCTGTAGCACTTGGTGGCCTTGAACTCACTGTGTAGCTCAAGATGGCCTGAAACTCACAGAAGTCCACCTGCCTTTGCCTCCCAAGTGCTAGGATTAAAGAAGTACACCACCATACCTGGCTGGCTGCCTCTGCTTTTTTGAAACAGGATTTTACTCTTCCAGGCTGGCCCTAGACTAACTGCAATTCTCCAGCTTTAGAGCTCAAAACTGGGATTGTAGGTGTGAAACACTATACCTGACGATCTCACATTTTCTCAGCCCTCAGATGATAGAACTATTGAGGTCATGGGCATTTGATAAAGGAATAAATGTGAAACACAGTGCTTCATGTGTCAAGCACAGAGTAAAAGTGTCCTGAGAGAGGAAGGAGAAACCACTGCACAAAAACGCATAACATGTCTTATATTTGGGTGACTATTATTTTCCCTGCTATAGCCTACAGTGTGACATAACAGAGGACAAGGGAAGAAGCCATTTGGGTTCCAAGGATAAGGAAAACTCTTTTAGCAGGGTGACATGAAGTGGTATAGCAGGAAGGGTCTATCCTGACTGTGTCTAATTCTGACAGGCCCCCTCCACCCAAGACTCTGACCCTACCCTCTCCACCCCAAGACTCTTGCCCTTGCTATCTTCTCTCTAGGACTCTTGCCCCTGCCCTTTCCACCCCCACACTCTTGCCCCTACCCCCTGCACTCCAGAACTCTTGCCCCTAACCCCTGCACTCCAGGACTCTTGTCCCTAACCCCTGCACTCCAGAACTCTTGTCCCTAACCCCTGCACTCCAGAACTCTTGCCCCTAACCCCTGCACTCCAGGACTCTTGTCCCTCTCATATGGTCATTTCTTACCCTTTTCTTCATGTCTCTGTCTTCAAGTCTCAGTCTTTGTTAGCTTTTCCTTATCTTCCCACCTCTTTTTATACAGTAGCTTCAAAAGATGCTTGCATTTATCCAATTCCAAGCTCTGCAAAGGATTGCAGAGCCTTCTCACATCTCAGCTATAAGGGGCATCGGACTGGACTGCTCTATTGAAAGTCTGATATGTCCCTGATTCAAGGATGCTCAGGTAACACTCAGTTGATAACAACCCACAGCAGTAATAACCAGTCTATATCACTCTGCTGTGCTGGATCTACAAGAACAGCTGCTATTCCCACTGGCTAGTGGCCGAACAGCCTTTTTATTGGCTGGCTTCTGTTCCATACTGCTTTCAATGGGTTACTTTGTCATTTTCTCTCAGTTCATGTGTTGATTCTCTAACTCAGAGTACTTCTGAATGAATGTGTTTGGGGCAAAGGACTTTGAAAAGGAGACTATGTTCAGACAAGGCTGTTAAGGATGAAGTCATACGGTTTTCTTCCTTTTAAGATGAAAACATTCAGACATATAGATACCAAGGATGGACACAGAAAGAGGAGAGACCAGGTGAGGACAGTAGGGAGAAGGTGACTACTTCAAGCTAAGGAAAGAGACCTCAGAAGATACCAAGATCTTGGACTTATCTAACTGTGAGAAAAAAAATGTTTATTGTTTAACCCACATAGTCTGCAGCATTTATTATTAGCAGCCTTAGGAAACCAATGCACTGGACCACCATGACTGATAATAACTTTGTTACACTTTTATTAAGTTCTTCAGGCTGCTTATGTGAGATCATTACAGCTCTACTTACGTGGTACATATTATCACTCTCATTTTGCATGTGATGAAAGTGAGGTTTGGAGAAGAAAATGACATACCAAGCGAGCCAAAGCCACAGAGCTAGCAAAGGGCTGGACTGGATATGCGTTTAAATTTTTCTGCTCCTGGTACCTGTTCTCAGCCATTGGGTTACACTGCCTAGAGATGCTGGTGTTCCTGAACTGTCCCATCCCTAATGTAATAACATCTTTTACGCCCCTCCTGGGTTCTCTGCTTTCCTTTGAGTTACTAGCTGAAATTTGTAACCAGAGTTTCATTCTCTGATCATTTTTCTTCCTGTTTTCTTTTCTTCCTAGTCCATGTAGTGCTGAGGTTATCATCATGGCTTTGGGACAAGCAGTGATGAGATGCTTCTTAATTTCTCTGCCAGGTGAAAACCAGCCAACCCCTCACATATGGTGAAATGATCAACCTCAAGGGGCTTTGGCAACAAACAGAAACTACTGCTGGGCTCTTTAATTTATACCTTAATATTGTACACATGTGGCCTCAGGAGCAGAACATGCCATTAAACCTCACCACCTGGTGGACACCAGTTCTTGCCCCTCCTGCCTAGCCCTGAGACTCTAGAATATGTTTTTCCAATCTGCAGCTGACTTCAGGGCAGGAAGCTATGAGTCACCTGATGTTCCTTTGATAGCTTTTCTGTACTTCCCACACACTGAGACTCTCCACCCTGTTTAACACATGTAGGTGAAGTGGTAGGTATTTATTTTGTGCATAATGGAGTCTTAAAAAAATAAATAAAGCCAAGTCTGTTATACTAGATTGTGGGTCTTCAGTTATAAAGATCCTATAGATACTTGTTTGGTCAGAGCATATTAGTCACCCACTTCAGGCTGGTAATAATGTAGTAATAGTGGTTATTATTTTGCCAGTGATGTTTCTGCTGTGTCAGAAGTGGAAACACTATGTATATAACGTGACTCCCCCAACCTTCCTGTCCCTGTCCACCAACTAAAACCATTTGCAAAACTATCCAGCTCCTAAGTTTCATAGAGGCAGACTATTTTTCTCTATGTGCCTTTTAACATTTAGGTTTACTGTTTCACCTCCATTTTATTTCCCCATTTAATCCTTTCAGAAAGAAGGAATAGTATTCTACATTTTTATATTCTAAACACCATTCCTGCATAATTCTATTCAGCTCTTTGTTGTTTTGTTTTTTTTCTAAGTTACAGTTTTAAAAATAATCTAGAACTAATTTAGCTAATGAATATGCAATTATTGCCAGAGTCCTTTGAAGTTTTTGAAAACCGTCCGTCAGCATTTTTCTGGGACATTGTGATGAATATAGCATTGGATGCTTGGAAGCCGTTTCTAATTTGGCAGCAGCAGGTATAATCTTTGCACATTCCAAAGCTGGGCATGATGTAGTCAATTACTGTATACTCACCATAGTTAGCTCAGTGCAGTCATTTTCTAGCCTCGCTCCTGCATCAGGTGGGTCAAAGGCATCATGGCTCTGAATATACAGAAGCACAAGTCAGGGAGCCTAGTCATATAGAATATACAAGAAGGGGACATGGTTTAGTTCAAAACAGCCTGTGTCAAGAGCTCACAAATCACAGCTACTACTTAGAGTGGAATCCCGCTTCCCCTGCATCCTATTAGTCACACATGCCAAATGTATACAGCAAAGGGAGGTTCTCAGTATGGTTAAGGGCAATGACACTTGATGGGAGAAAGAAAAGACATGGAGTTGGAAGGATGGGACAATGGGGGATAAGTCTGAGAGGAGTTATGGGGAGAAGTCCCAGGGTGAATATGATAAAAATACATTGCATGCATGAAATTATAAAACATAACATTATATAAAACGTGAGCTTGACCAAGAGTCTACCCACCCAGAATCTATCTTCTGGTGGAAGACAGAAGATAAATGTAACCCAAGAGAATTCTGAAAGGGGCCAAGATTCCGCTGTGAAAACAGAATCAGAAACAGGTGACATTTTTGTCTCGGTAGATGTAGAATTTATTCTCAGAGGGGAGCTGATTTTTTTTTTCTACACACTTTTCTTGTTTCTTACCTATGGTTTACACTGTGCTTTTGGAAGTGGCCCCTGGAGAGAATTTTCCATGATTGTTTCTGACCTGGAAGGACCAGCTTCCTCCTATGTACTTTTCTCCCCTAGCACCTCAGCAAGGAAGCCTGTTGGGCTGTCTCCATTGCTGAAGCAGGCAGGTATAACCCAAACCCATCTGCGGGATAATTAGCGTCTGCTGTCAAGTTGCTGCGATTAGGACCATGTGAAAGGGACAGTGCCACCCAATGCTTGCTGGGCACAGGCTGTCACTGCTACCCATAGAAGTGGCTCAGAACATGCTGCTGAGCACCAGGAAGTGACTCTGCACAAACCACTGCCTTGTTGGAACTATTTTGTCAATCAGAACAGATTTTTCCCATACCCAGTTGTTTGCACATCCATTGTCACCTTCCTGGACTGAGTGACTGCACTCTTTTGGCTGTAGGAGCAGGAACATCATAATTAATTTAAGCAACTCAAAGAGAGTAGTTTACTGAAAGGGTCTTGGAGATTAGATGCAGGAGGTAGAAACATCACCAGGAGCCAAGCCATTACTTTCCTTGTAATGCTTCCTTCCTTCCTTCCTTCCTTCCTTCCTTCCTTCCTTCCTTCCTTCCTTCCTTCCTTCCTTCTTCCCTCCCTCCCTCCCTCCCTCTCTCCCTCCCTCCCTTCCTCCCTCCCTTCCTTCCTTCCTTCCTACCTACCTACCTCTTCTCTCTCTCTCTCTCTCTCTCTCTTTCATCTCATTGTTTTGTGTCCCTGGTTATTTCTGCATATCTGATTCCCCCCCCCTTCAATCAGCCATTTGAGAAGTTGTCTCTTTCCATACGTTCATTGCAGAATATAGCTTTCCATTTTGCCAGATATCTTCTCAGTTTGAGCTACCTAAACAAGAAACTCAAGGTGAGCCTTAGTCCTTTTGTTGGGGGACACAAGATAAGGAAAATGAGGGGCAGACACTCACAGCAGCAATCATAGATTTATTAACTAGCGATGTGACTTGAAGTTAACTGTTCTCTGTGAGTCTGTGAAATGTGTGAAGTGTACTTAGGGGAGCTTTGTCTATGGAAGTTTACTGTATCTTTTTGGAACAAATGGAATTCACTTGAGACCATATAAAGAAGAATACTGATGAAATTATACCATCAGGCAAAAGCCGTGGTGAGGGAAGGAAGCCTTGTGTTGTTCTGAACTAATTGGGCCCACTAATGATACTCAGGGAATAAACATGGTTCTCAGCACCCGGGACTTGGAACCACCTCCCTATCACATGTCTCTTCTGTAGGGGATTTCTTCACTACCCCAAGGATGCACATGCTAACGAAATGCTTTACGGTGTTCCAGCTAGCTCCCTTATACTCGTTTGCACGCTTTTGTTTCCTGTTAGATTTTGATTTGCCCGGGGATAGCTAAGGGCTTATCTTGGCCCTGACTAAGACTGATCAGAGTATTCTATACATTGAAGATTCCAAAAACAAAATGTGTTGGGTTTTTGGATCTCTTCAGTAGGTCACAGAAATTTAGATAAATTGATGTTGTGAGATATCCATGAGAGAAGACTGTTTGAACATGTGTTTAAGCCAATATAAAGTCTTTATTAGCTAGCCAGTGACTACACTAGATGTTCTGGATCCCAGTGTAGCCCCAAGCCTTCCTCAGAGTGAGCTTTGAAGCACAAAAATCATATAATGGGTTAACATACTTCAGTTAACAAGAACAGTTAGTGAGAAGTGGAACTACAGCAGCTAAAAAGCAAAGTTAGGACATTTAGAAGCTTTCTCAGAACTATGGACTTTGATGGATTAGGCTTTTGTTTTAGTTTGGTAGGTGGTGCTACCTGTGTATTAAGTTTTACAGCCTGAATGCCACTTCCATCATGGGAGCAGTTGTGCTTAGGTCTGGGGACCTACTAAGCTCTGAGGCTCTGTTACATTGTTCTGTGAGTCAGACTTTCTTTTAGTTTGTCAACTAATCAGCCACTACCTTCAATACATTTGCCTAGTACTATTGGTAGTGTAATCTGTTGAGTGCTACTAGGCACATGGATTTATAATTTAGTTTAACCCAAGTCTCAGTATCCCACTGGTAGAATTAGGAGAGGAGAGGGCAGAAAGAACAGTAACACCAGACAGTGTGATGATTGCGGGATGGAGGCTACACCCCATATAGAATAGTCTTTTGTAATTGTGGTTATTTTATTGTGGAAGGTGTGACTTTTTCGTGATACAATAAAAACCACATTTCTTTAATGTTTTCATTCAAAAACTTTGTTAGTGTACATGTATACATGTGCATGTATGTGTGTGTATGTGTATGTATGTGTGTGTGATGTATATGTGTGAGTGATAGGCACACATGAGGAAGTCATAGAAGAAGTTATGGGAATTGATTCTATTCTTCCATTGTAGGTTCCAGGGGTTGAACTCAGGTAGTCAGGATTGAATAGCAAGCACTTTTACCAGATGAACTACCTTACTGGCTTCTTCATTTGTTTTGACTGATGCTTTCCTCTGACCATCTGTGTTCCTTATGGTAGTATTCCATTTTCAGTGATAATCTAGAAGTCATGGGACTTCCCAAGGGTGAGATCTCTGTGGTTCTTATGCCACTCTTAAAAATTGGAAAAGACAGTCTGGACTTCAGTCCACACACTCATCTCAAGGAACACTTCCAAGGCTCTTTGGGCTCAGATGGTAGATGGCTTTACATCTTTGCAGCTCAAGCAGGATTTGAGCTTGAGGGTCGTCAGCTGGGTTTGCAGGAACACAGTAGCCACATTTCCCCCTCTTCTAGGGCTGAGAAAGTTTCCATTCTCTTTGTTTGGATTTTAATCTCTCATCTACAACAGACTGATTTCTGCTGATAGGACTTTCTTCTAGGAAAGCAATGGCTTCTGCTCTCATTTAGTTGTTAGCAATTCCTTCTAAAAACTTTTAATGTCATAAAATCCCACACAGTATCCTAACCGTGATAAACCAATTGATGCCTTTTCTGCTCCTAAATGTAGATTTTTGCCCCAAGGCTTTGGTTTGCACTTCTCTTTATGCTGCACATCCCTACTAGTTCACAATTTGGTTCTTTTTTGTCACAGCTTAGCTTAAATGTTACTTCTTCACAGGGATCTTTCTAGAATGTCATTTCTAAAACAGACTATTTCCAACCTCATCTTCTCATTTGTTTATCACCCTATTTGTTATGATTATTAATCACCTCTGTGTGATAGAGTGTTGCATTCACCATTGTGTCTTTAGCATTATTCCTGATGTGTGTTGGGCACCAACAAAACAAAACAAAACAACAAAACAAAAGAGTTCTTGAATAAAAGAAAGAATGATTGTTCCCAAAACTGGGATGCTCTTGGTGGCAACAATACTGGTGTAAGAAATATGTCACAACCCATTCTATGATTATGTAAATGATTATTAATTACTACTCAAGAGCTAGTTTGAAGACAAACCCAAGAGTTGGAATAGTACATTAAAGTACTTTATGAAATATGTAAATGTATATTACACACAGAAACATATAAAATAGACATAACAATACAGTTTGAAGAACTCTTAAAAAGTTTAAATGCTATATTAAGAACACTAGAAGTTGATAAAACATCTTAACATTTATCAGGAGAAGATGTGGATTTAAAAAGCTGTAGAAATACTAATCTAAGGTCTAGACCCAGAGTGAGTTCAGCATTGACCCCATCAGCACCAGCAGGAGTTCAAAGACTCACCATGAGGAGGGATGCTGACTCAACAGAGCTGGGTGGGACTGGGGTGTGAACTGGGAAGAAGACTGACTGGGTGATCCTGCTTTGTAACTAACTAAAGAAGCTTATGAGGTGCAGAATGGAGATCTATGGGTAATGCAGAGCTCCTTCTCAGAGAGGAGGACAGATTTCCAAGGAGCCAGTCAGGAGCTCAGTGGTGAAATTGTAGTAAAATCATAAAGTTCCATCAGTCCTGATGTTATAATGCATACTTCTTTTTCAGACCTTAAGGTGAATGGTCATTCTAAGGTTTTCCCTTATTCTGGTTTCATTTAAACATACAGAGGTAGGATAGCATAGCAAATCCCCTTGTGCACATTGTCCGGCTTACTTCATCTGCATCCTCATTCACTGCCACACTGTCTTCGTGTTATTTTGATGACTATCAAAGACATGGCATCATCTGTTGGGCAACTATTTCAGTATATGAAAGTGGGAACTTGGTTTAGTTATGGTTAGTATTGCAATGAAGAAGCATCATGACCAAAAGCAACCTGGGGGGAGAAAAGGGTTTATTTGCTGAGACTTACATATCTGTAGTCCATCCTTGAAGGAAGTCAGGACAGGAACTCCAGCAGGGTAGGATCCTGGAGGCAGGAGCTGATGCAGAGGCCTGGAGTAGAGTAGTGTTGCTCACTCGCTTGCTTTTCATGACTTGCTTAGTCTACTTCCTTATGGAACCCAGGACCATCAGCCCATTGGTGGCACTATTCACAGTGGGAGAGGGGAACCCTCCCCAATTGGTTCACTAATTTAAAAAATGCACTGCAGGCTTATCTGTTTACAGCCTCAGCTTGCAGAAGCATTTTTTTTCTCATGCGAGGGGCTCCTTGTTTTCAGATGGCTTGTGTCAAGTTGACTTAAAATTAGTCAACACAGAACTTACTCTTTTAAGAATACAGTCTCAGTACCAACATAATATAAAACAGTGATTTATAGTTCTCAGGTATCGATCTTTACATTTCCTCAGTTATAGAAATGCTTTTTGAAAATTGCTTTGACTTATAATTAGAATATCATCCATTTATTTTAATTTTGTAGGTCTCCTATGTCTCCTTTGACCTACAATTCTTTATTAGTGTCTTTGCAACTTAATTGTTGGGAAAAAAATCTATCACTCATTTTATTTTATTTTTGGAAGGGATAGAGTTTCTCAGAGTCAGTATTTTGCTGATTCTTTTTTTCCCCCTATGGAACCACTAAATGTATTTGTTGGTCATCTCCATTTTGCACGATTCAAGAAGCAGATTTAAAGGCTCCGTCACACAGAGGTTTGGCTTTTTTGGCATTCTGTAGATGATGATGATTATTTTCACCTAGAGACACTTGTGCTGCGTAGCAGTGAGGCCGCTGCTGGTGTTTCTTACTCAGAGTCCTTTAACTGGGGGTGGCAGAAACCCTGGCAGTCTAAATTTATCACTGGTTCTCATTTATTCTGGGAAGCACTCCTATTGTAGATAGTAGGGTCACCCAGGAAAAGCAAGGCCAATGCTCCCTTCTTTCTTCTTACTTGTTAATTGGCATTCTTCAGAAACTGAACAATAGGCCTGTGGGCCTCCCCCAGCCCCTGTCCAATTTAGCATGTCTATTGTTGCTGCCTTTGTTCAGCTCCCATTTAGGCAGACACGCTGGTGAGACTTTATGAGCATAGAATTACATTATAATCTCAAAAACATAAAGGAATTAAACAGGGATCAGTTGAGCTCACAGAGACTGAACATCAGGGAGCCTGCCAGGGTCTGCATAGGGCCTCTGCATGTATACTATGGTTGTGTAGTTTGGTGTTCTTGTGGGACCCCTAACAACAGGGACAGGAAACTCTCTGACTCTTTTGCCTGCTCTTGGGACCCGTTTCCTCCTACTGGGCTGCCTAGTCCAGCCTTGATGTGAGGGTTTGTGCCTAGTCTTATTGTAACTTGTTATGTTGCCATTGGCTGATATCCCTGGGAGGCCTGCTCTTGTCTGAAGGGAAACAGGAGGAATGGACCTGGGAGAGAGGGGAGAGGGTGAGGACAGATTGAGGGTAGTGGAGAGAGGGAAACAGTAAGAATGTATTGTGTGAGAGAAGAATGTATTGTGTGAGAGAAGAATGTATTGTGTGAGAGAAGAATAAAAAAAAACAGAAAAAGAAAAGAAATGTATTTTTTTAAAGTGGCCAACAGGCTGTTTTATTATTTGTTTCTTTAGCATCATCACAAACTAAAGTGTTGAAATAGATGTGTTATTTTTCACTCCATTACAGGTATTCTTTACAGCTGCACAATTCTCCACTCCATGGGCCGTCCCTCTCCCCCCACCCCCTCCTCGTGTCCCTCCTCCTCTCTCTCACCCTCTCCCCCCTCCCTCTGCTTCCCCCACTCTTGGCCACCTTCTCCTCTTCCTGGAAATAGAATGTAGAACCCTGGGCATGCTTGCTAGTCACATACTCTATCATTGAGCTACATCCAGCCTTGAATATACCACATTGATACAAAGTTAGAGTTCACCAAATATTTTCTCCAAAGAACCAAATAATAACATATTTGCCATTTTTTGAAACAATTCTTTAAAAAAAAAATGAAGCCACTTTTTTGAGCTGTTAACTTTTTTTTTATTGGATATTTTCTTTATTTACATTTCAAATGTTTTTCCCTTTCCAGGTCTCCCCATTGGAAACCCCCTATCCCATCCACCCTCCCCCTGCCTCTATGAGGGTGCTCCCCCACCCTCCCTGCCCTGGGCCGGCCTTCCCCTACACTGGGGCATGGAATAACCTTAGGACCAAGGGCCTCTCCTCCACCAACTGATGTCCAACCAGGCCATCTTCTGCCACCTTTGCAGCCAGCCGGAGCCATGCGTCCCTCCACGTGTATTCTTTGGTTGGTGGTCCAGTCTCTGGGAGCTCGGGTATGGGGGGTTCTGGCTGGTTGACACTGTTGCTCCCTCCATGGGGCTGCAAACCCTCTCAGCTCCTTCAGTCCTCCAACTCCTCCATGGGGGTGGGGGTGGGGGGCGCTGCGCTCAGTCCAGTTGTTAGCTGTGAGCATCTGCCTCTGTATTTGTAAGGCTCTGGCAGAGCCTCTCAGGAGACAGCCATATCAGGCTTCTCTCAGCAAGCACTTCCCGGCATCCACAACAGCATCCGGGTTTGTGTGTTTGGTGGTTGTATAGGGGATGAAGCCACTTTTAACTTGCAGGATGTATAACAGGCAGGATCCTCATGGGCTGCAGTGTGGGCACCCCTGACCTTATGTCTATTAGATTTTATTTGAGTTTTTGCAGATTTACTGATATAACTTCTGCCACATTGAACCCACTTTACCACATATCTTTTACTATTTTTTACAATTGTAATGGAATCCTAGAAGCAGGCTTTCTCATAGGGCAAATGAGTATTAATTTTGCTTGATACTATCAATTTTTTCTTAAGCCATTGTTCTATTTTGTACTAGCAATATAGGAGAATACTTGTTTCTATAACTTACCTAACCTGTAGATTATTGGTCTTTTCGGCTCTTCTGATTCTGAGTAACAAGTATAGTCTTGTTTTGTATTTCTCTTCTTGTGGGGAAAGGAGCCATTTACATTTCTTTTTCTCAAATATCTGCTCTTGTTCCTTGACTAGTTTTTCTAAATTATTGATTTATTTGTTTTTCTTATAAAAATATTAATTTATTATCAATACAAATACTAAATGTTTTTCTCTTGGTGGTCATTTTATTTTGAATTATAGAGGTTTTTAAATTTGGTAGTTTTTACTGTTGTTTATATCAAACTTATCAAATTCTTTCTTCATTACACATATTTTTTTGGAAACAGCGTCTCACTATGTAACTCTGGCTAGCCTTATCTTAAATTCACAGAGATCCACCTCTCTGTCTCCTGATCATAGGGATTATATGTTCACCACCATACCCAACAACTAGATTTTGAATCACAGGAGTGTTTCCCACTCTGAGATGTAGAGGAAGGCACCTCTAGGCTTCTAATACTGATTGGCTATCTGACCTATTTAGAGTTTATACTTGGTCCATAGAGGAGAAACAGATCCAATTTTGTTTTCTTTTTCCATGACACTCACTATTCCCCAAACACTTATGAAAACATGTCTTTTCCCAACTCATTTAGATGCTGAATTTGAATTAAACAATCATTCATTTTAATTATTAAATGTTAAATGTTCTTGTACAGTTAGATATGCCTTCACGTGTTTTATGTGATTTGTCTGTTCTCTATTCTCATATTACTACACATGTATAGTGTTGAGCTCATTTACACTTACTGATAGAAAGGAGAGGATTGACTCTAAATACTTCTTTTGTTTATGTGCCATTGTATGCATGTTGACATGTGTGTGTATGTATATGCACACAACATTTTACCATTTTCTTTGTTTTATTTTACCTTTCTTTTTTTCCCTTAGACTGATTTATCTATTTATCCATCCATCCATCCATTTATCTAAGCTTTTTATTTCCTTTTGTGTTTTTCTTTTAGTTTTCAAGACACTGTTTCTCCATGTAGCCCTGGCTATCCTGGAACTTGCTCTGTAGACCAGGCTGGCCTTGAATTCACAGAGATTTGTCTGCCTCTGCCTCTTTCTCTGGAGTGTCAAGATTAAATGTGTGAGGCACCATTGCCTATATAAAAAAAAATCATTGAGAAAAATCTGGATTTTCAGTCTAATGGTTACATTTATGTAATTCATTTAATGTATTTGGTTTTGGAAAGGACTAATGCTTCTCTACAAAGATCAAGACAGAGATTGGTTAGTAATTCTCCCACCACCTCAAACATCTAACATACTCATGAGATGCATTGTTGAAGCATCTCATTTTCTTCCTGTGAATACCCATGAGGCAATAATGACTAGCTGAGTGCTCTTCCTGTACGGCAGCACATTTCCTGTCTTTACATCACATGTTTTCTCTTTTCCACAGGGCCCAGAGAACTCTCATCAATGGGGACATGAGACCAAATTAAATTTTTTTTCTGTTTTTATTTTTGAAATTACAGTATAATGACATAATTTTCCTTTTCCTCCATCCACCCCTTCTCAAGCAACCCTGCTTCTATTTTCTCTCAAATCCCTGGCCTCTATTTTTTTAATTTTTACATATATATATATGTGAATATATATATTTCTAAATATATAAATACAACATGCTCTCCTCACTTTGTACAACTTTACTTATATGTATATTATTTAATGCTGACCACTTGGTATTTGATAGCCAATTCGAAGGCTTATCCCTGGGAAGACTGCTTCTCCCACTCGGCGTTACTTCACTGCCTGGAGTTCTTTGTCCAGGGTTGAGACCCCATGAGATTTTCCCCGCCATGTTAGTGCCTCCATTGATGTCATCCTTATTCTTTCATGCCTTGTTAAGACAGCCATACTGGTGAGCCTTCATGGGTATACTTTCTCTGATATCCCTGCCAACATAGTTTTTCTGAAGGTATTTAACCAGTCAGTTGTATTTGTTCCTTCCTTCCGGGAATTTATGTGTTTGCAGCAGTTTTCTTGTGTCCTAGCTAGGCAGGACAGCTGCTCATGGAGTTCAGGAAGTTAGACACATCCACTACCATTTGCCTCTTCTCCAGATCCATACAAGCAGCACACAGCATAGTCAAAGTTTTTTTTTCCCTAGGAGGAACAATGCTATGACCTAGTTGAATAGGTTACTGTGGCTTATTTATTATAATATGTGAGCCTGTGTTGAGGTTTTAAAACATACTTTATCTTTATTCTTTTTAAAAAATGTTTTTCTTAAAATTTGTATTATTTAAATGCATTTATACATCAAACATATTAATAATATTGAGTATTTTAAGAATCAAATAATATGTAAAAAATTTGTTCAACTTTAAAGTTTACTTTAAAACTTTAAAATTTACTTTAAAAAGATTGTCAGTGTTTCTAGGAGAGAAATTATTTCATCAGTGAGTATATTTTAAAAATTTCAAAATAGCAAAATCTCTTTGAAGTTAAACATTAAGAAAATGCTGATTTCAAGCACAGTGAGAAAAATTATTAATAATATTTCCATGATGTTCGTAGAACATGATTTTGATATTGTCAGCTCTTAATATGCAGCAAGCAGTATAAATATTTTAAGATATATTCTGTTGTTATGTCTCTTTTTTCATTTCTGATTTTATTGATTTGGTTACTGTCTCTGTGTTCTCTGCTTAGTCTGGCTAAGGGTTTATCTATCTTGTTGATTTTCTCAAAGAACCAGCTCCTGGTTTTGTTGATTCTTTTTATAGTTCCTTTTGTTTCTATTTGGTTGATTTCAGCCCTGAGTTTGATTATTTCCTGCCATCTACTCTTCTTGGGTTTATTTGCTTCTTTTTGTTCTAGATCTTTAAGGTGTGCTGTTAAGCTGCTAGTATAAGCTCTCTCCAGTTTCTTTTTGGAGGCACTTAGAGCTATGAGTTTTCCTCTTACCACTGCTTTCATTGTGTCCCATATGTTTTGGAATGGTGTGTCTTCATTTTCATTAAATTCTAAAACGCCTTTAATTTTTTTCTTTATTTCTTTCTTGACCGAGTTATCATTGAGTAGGGTGTTGTTCAGCTTCCCTGTGTATATGTTACTTTCCATTGTTTTTGTTGGAATTTAAGACCAGCTTTGGTCTGTGGTGATCTGATAGGATGCATGGGATTATTTCAGTTTTCTTGTATCTGTTGAAGCCTGTTTTGTGACCGATTCTATGTCAACTTTGGAGAAGGTACCATGAGGTGCTGAAAAGAAGGTATATTGTTTTGCTTTAGGATGAAATGTTCTATAAATATGTTAGATCCATTGGTTCATAACTTCTGTTAGTTTCACTATGTCTCTTTAGTTTCTGTTGCCATGATCTATCCATTGCAGAGAGTGGGGTGTTGAAGTTTCCCACTATTATTGTGTGGGGTACAATGTGTGCTTTGAGCTTTAGTAAAGTTTTTTTTATAAATGTGGGTGCCCTTGCATTTGGAGCATAGATGTTCAGAATTGAGAGTTCATCTAGGCAGATTTTTCCTTTGACAAGTATCAAGTGTCCTTCCTTATCTTTTTTGATAACTTTTGGTTGAATATTGATTTTATTTGATATTAGAGTGGCTACTCCAGCTTGTTTCTCGGGACCATTTGCTTGGAGAATTGTTTTCCAACCTTTTGCTCTGCAGTAGTGTCTGTCTTTGTCACTGAGGTGCGTCTCCTGTGTGTAGTAAAATGCTGGGTCCTGTTTACATATCCAGTCTGTTAGTTTATGTCTTTTTACTGGGGAATTGAGTCCATTGATGTTAAGAGATATTAAGGAAAAGTGATTGTTACTTCCTGTTATTTTTGTTGTTAGAGGTGAGATTATGTTTGTGTGGCTATCTTCTTTTGGGTTTGTTGGAAGATTACTTTCTTGCTTTTTTCTAGGGTCTAGTTTCCCTCCTTGTGTTGGTGTTTTCCCTCTATTATCCTTTGTAGGGCTGGATTTATGGAAAAATATTGTGTAAATTTGGTTTTGTCATGGAATATCTTGTTTGTTCCGCCTATGGTAATAGAGAGTTTTCGTGGGTATGATAGCTTAGGCTGGCATTTGTGTTCTCTTAGAGTCTGTATGACATCTGCCCACAATCTTCTAGCTTTCATGGTCTCTGTTGAGAAGTCTGGTGTAATTCTAATAGGTCTGCCTTTATATGTTACTTGACCTTTTCCCCTTACTGCTTTAAATATTCATTCTTTGTTTAGTGCATTTTGTGTTTTGATTATTATGTGACAGGAGGAATTTCTTTTCTGGTCCAAACTATTTGGAGTTCTGTAGGCTTCTTGTATGTTCATGGGCATCCTTTGTTTAGGTTAGAAAAGTTTTCTTCTATAATTTTGTTGAAAATATTTACTTTAAGTTTGGAATCTTCACTCTTTTCTATACCTACTATCCTTATGTTTGATTTTCTTATTGTGTCCTGGACTTCCTGGATGTTCTGGGTTAGGAGCTTTTTGATTTTTGCATTTTCTTTGACTGTTGTATCAATGTTTTCTATGGTGTCTTCTGCCCCTGAGATTCTCTCTTCTATCTCTTGTATTCTGTTGGTAATGCTTGCATCTATGACTCCTGATCTCTTTCCCAGGTTTTCTAACTCCAGGGTTGTCTTTATTGTTTCTATTTCCATTTTTAGATCTTGGATGGTTTTGTTTATTTCCTTCACCTGTTTGATCGTTTTCCTGTAATTCTTTAAGGAATTATTGTGTTTCCTCTTTAAACGTTTCTACCTGTTCACCTGTGTTTTCCAGTATTTCTTTAAGGGAATTATTTATGTCCTTCTTAAAGTCTTCTATCATCATCATGTGAAGTGATTTTAGATCTGAATCTTGCTTTTCTGGTGTATCCAGGACTTGCTATGGTGGGAGAATTGGGTTCTGATGATGCCAAGTAACCTTGGTTTCTGTTGCTTATGTTCTTAGGCTTGCCTCCTGCCATCTGATTATCTCTAGTGCTACCTGCCCTTGCTATATCTGATTGGAGCCTTTCCTTTCTGCGAACTTGGTTGTGTCAGAACTCCTAAGAGTTCAGCTGTCTCTGTGATCCTATAGTTCTGTGATCCTGTGATCCTGAGATGCTGCATGTGTCAGAGCCCCTGGGAATCAAGTTGCCTCTGGGACCCTTAGATCCTGTTGTGATTAAGCTCCTTTGATACTGTGATCCTGTGATACTGTTTTCCTTGGTCTGTTAGGGCACCTGGGAGTGGAGCTTCTTCTGGGTGTTGTGGGACTGGCTCTGATCCTATATGATCCTGAGTGTGTTAGAGCACCTGGGAGTGGAGCTTCCTCTGGGTGTTGTGGGACTGACTGTGGAGTTTGCACCCAAGGTAATGGCCAAGATTGGAAGGAACCAGAACCTGTACCACTGGTCAAACCGAGTTCCTGGGTGCCTGGGTCCTGCTGGTCCCAGTTACTTCCAGTGTTGGGGCAGATGTTGTGTCCTCCTCACCTTTGATCCTATGATCTAAAAATATTTTTAATTGAAACAGAATTATATCATTTGCCCCTGCCTTTCTCCCTCTAGCCCCTCCCAGATACCCTCCTTTGAACTCTTCTTAGAAATGGCTGCACAAACAAGATCAGAACACTAGCTTTACTAGTGGTCATGTTAACATAGAAGCGGGTGGTGGGGTATTTTTCAGGGACTCATGTCTAGAAAAAGAGACCAGGTTTTGAAGGCTTAAAGAGAAGGATTTTAGTCAACTGCTTTTAGTAATGTTTTTAGGGAATGAATATCAGATGATGAATTGTTACCTATTAGATGAATAAACCCTTTCCTCTATAAGTTGGATTTGGCCAGTGTTTCCTCAGAATAGAAAAAGTATTAATATGGGTGGCACCAGTCTTGTTAGGTTGTTTATTGGTGTGTGTATTACTCAGGACCTTCATGATTTTGGATGAGATAAAATTAAATGGAGTATTTTAGTGTTTTTAATTTTTTTATAGGGTCAGTAAATGAAATCAAGGCTGATATATTCTTCTCTCTTCTCCTTAATATAGTCTGTAACCTGAAAGAGGATAAGGAGGAGGAGAAGGAAGAGAAGGATGAGGAGGAGGTAGAGGAAAAGAAGAAGAAGAAGAGGAAGAAGAAGAAGAAGAAGAAGAGAAACTGAAAGACAGAGAGAATAAATATGATAGAAAATGAAATATGGACAAAGAAACAAGCTCTCGCTACTTGAGACCTTTCCCCCCGTTGGGAATTCTGAACATTTGCTTGAAAAGATTTCTTGGGCCAAAGCTGCTTTTAGATTTGGCCTTTTGAGATTCATCCTGTTGCTGCCAGCACTGGTCACAGGAAATGCCAGTTCTCTAAGAGGAGCAAAGGTGAAGTAATGTTAACAACTAAAGTTAAAAAAAAAATCTCAGGATGCATCTATTCAGACATTGTGAAGTGTGAGAGTCCCCGGTCCCTCTTCATTTTCTTGGCTGCTAAAGATGATGATGATGGTTGTACTGAGCAAGTCCCTATCATATACCATCCCAGTCTGACTTTTTTGGTCCTTTGTTGGTTTAAAACACAAGGAAATCTAGAGCAAAAGAAAGGCAAAAGAAAAGTGAAATTTTACAAAGTTCTGACGAACTCTTCCTCATAGTATTGAAAGATGCAAATGATGGGTTCAAGTTGCTTTTGTATCACATTAATTAATTGATTGATTGATTGATTATATTTGTTTCTGTAGTGTAGTTCATCAATTGTAGAAGTCCTCTGAGGGTTTTGGTGCTTGATTTTGGTCCCCTGCTTGATTATTGATGTCTGCTGCAGCTGTAAAATACTGGCAAATGGACTCCTCTATGGACTCTGTACACTGCTTGGGACATATTCTCCCTGATTCTTTTTTTTGTCACATACAACCAAGCGGACAGAGAAGACAGCTATGGTATACAAACCTTCAGAATTCTCCACAATAACAACAAATAATAAAAGAGCAGAAGGGAGTGAATTAATTAACAGAACAGAGGTTTGCATAAGGGAAATCTGACCCAGTAGTGGGCTTTGGATGCCCCCCAAATTGATACAGATTCAGCGATATATTAGATCTAAAAGTTTCATGGTGGCCCTGAATTCAATGTTGATTAATGAGGCTTAAAAAGCCAAGCTCTCCTTCTTTTGAATTTTTCATATCAACCATATCTACTGCCTGAAATCTGGATAGCAATAGTTTTTTTTAACCCTGTTTACCTTAAATCATTCTATTGTTTTATTTAAAAGTTTGGCTCTGTATGAAGACAACTTTTCTGAGAAGAACTTTTACGTAGTTACAGGAATTGGGTTTGTTAATAATAGTTTCCATTTCTGGGCTAAATGTTTTGCATACATTATCTTACTGAATATCATAAAAATGTTCTGAGATCAGAGTTGTTACCCTCACTTACTGCAGAAGCAACCGACTCTCAGGAAGGTTATGTAAGCAACCCTGCTGGTATGTGTTTAATATATAAAGTTTCCACTACTACTGATTGCCAAATTTATGCTCTCAGTCATATACTACACCATTATCATTTCCTCACTTTCTTATTTGTTTTTTGCAGTGCACTTTAAGAAATTGAGAAATGTACAGTTGTTTTCTTCCTCCAGCCACTGCACTGGCATGCCTGAATTACAAAAAGATCTTGGAAAATAATCAATCCTTTTTTGTATAATCTCTCTCCCTCTCTCCCTTCATCTCTTTTTCTTTGTCCCTTTCTCCCTCTCTTTCTCTCTCCCTCCTTCTTTCTCTCCCTCTCTCCCTCCCTCCCTCCCTCCCTCTTTCTATGTGTAGATAGGGATAGAGAGGGAGGGAAAGGGAGAGGGAGAGGAAGAGGAAGAGGGAGGGGAAGAGAGGTGGGGAGTGTGCGGGGAGGGGCAGAGAGATATCTTATGAGGTGAGGAGGGTAGAAAAAGCTGATGTGCTCACAGCAGAAGCTAGGCACTATGCTGTAGGGAAAGGCAGGGGAGAGACACTGTATTCTTAGACTATCGTCAGGATTTTAGAGCAGAAGCTAGGCACTATGCTGTAGGGAAAGGCAGGAGAGAGACACTGTATTCTCAGACTATCGTCAGGGTTTTGGCCTTTATTCCCCATAACAATGGTTGGTACAGAAAGGTTTTAAGTGGAGGAACAGCATAAAAAAACTCAAACTCTCAACTCATCATCGGAGGACCAATGGGAAACAGAGGAGAGCATGACATTAAAAGGTGAACGTCGTTCAGGTTTGTGGCAGCTGCGGTGGAATCTTTATCCCAATACAATGATTGGCTCTCAAGAGGACGAATTAATAGCAGTATTAGAATTCTGGACTGGTAGCCCTGAGATAAAGGGACCTTGTTATCTGACCTGTGGGATAAATCTACTACACAGTTAAGTAAGCAAGTGAGCAATAATTCTTTTGGACACAACCGTGCTTACCATTTACTGACATACAGGCTGCTACAATCACTGCTGTATATTTGCAGCCAATGCTTGATCTGCCTCTTTTTCTCCCTTCACATCAAATAATCTTAATTTACCAATTTGCAGTGCTACCCTGCATAATGAGGCCTGATTAGCCTAAGGGTAATTCCATGGTTTCCTAAGTAGTTGACTTAGGAATACATGTTGACACACTTCTAGTCAATGAGGAAGGGGGCTGAGGATTATGGGACTGTACTCCTAAAGAGAGTTTCTGTTTCATAAAAGAACCTCTCTAGGAAGTAATGCTAGACATGAAGCCAAGAGCTAGGAGAGCCTGTGGGTGGTGTACATGGGAGATTGGAAGGAATTTTGGACCTGATTTCAACAGCACCATTAAGCCATCACTCAACCCAATTAACCATTTCAGGTCTCACTGTCTCTGACCTCTTGTTACATGGGATGGTCAAATGCTTAGTTTGAACTTAGATATCTTCCAATCATAAGCAAAAGTTTTGAAACTAAATAAACCAGGTGCTCAGGCTTGGAAAAGATGATTGCTGCTTGTGAGTCACTTTTCGTATCTATAATGTGGATGATAGTTATATTTGTTGCATTGAAACATAGTTGTTAGGTTTATATCAAAGAATATAGCTTACGTGCTTAGTTTAGTACCTAAAATGAATTCTTTCAGTCTGCTGTTGCTATGGAGATGGTTTTAGTCCCTTCTTATATTGGAGTCAATGACAATGGACTCCAATTACGCATGGCCCCATGTCTACAGGACATTCACCAGCTAAGTGTTTGGAAATAAATCCACAGCTATTTTTCTATATGTAGATTTATCTTAATTTTTAGAGTTTTATCTGAATGTATTGCTGGGACTCCCTCCCCCCTTCTCCTTTTCTTTTCCCCTTCTCTCCATCTTCCTCCATCTTTATCTTGACAATACATTTTAATAAAATTGATTAGACTGGTTTTGCTGATGATTCAATTTGATTCCTAGGTGGTTGTCAGAACCGCCCCCTAGGTTTCCAGAGGTAGAACCTCCCCTTGGAGTAGTCTCCCTGTCTTTGAGAAGGGCTTCCACATGATTGACACCATGTAGGACTTATCTTGGCAACTCTTACTCACTGGCTCTGTCACAGGGAATACCGACCGTTTCGAGAACCTTAGTGTTTCTGGAAGGTGCAGGTCAACAGTTCAGTTTTCCCCTCAAATTCTAATATGACGTTTGGATCAATAGTTTAGAAGTTGTGACTTTCAAGATAAATTTGTGTTATTTAAAGCCCCTGATTATTTATTACCTTGGAATACTAAGCCTGAAAGAAAGTAATCAATCAATCAAGCAAGCAATCAAATGCTCTCCCTCTCTCCTTTTCTTCCTTTCTTCTTTCTAGGATGGATGCCTACAGGGAGAAAGTTGACATTTGAGTGTAATATGTGGTATTGAAAGAGTTAAATTTGAGACTTGTGCTGGCTAATGAGAAAATTACAGAAAAACACAGTGGACCAAGGCAGAGCATGTTCAAATAAGCCTGGGCAGAAGTAAGCAGGCTGTTAGACATCCTGAGAACTAGCAGGTCAAAAAGACATAAACTATAAAGCTAGAAACAAAAAACATGCAAGGACATGTCTGGGCAGACACTGAGTAGTGGGCCATCTAGTCCTCTTAGATGTAGTTTAAGGTCAGATGCTCTGTTGACTCAGATTAACACCAACCTTAGGAATTTTCCACTCTGTTCTGCATGTAATATAGTTGATATTTGAACTAGCCAATCATGTATAGCCACACTGATTCCTTTGTTCCCTCAGACCTTTCCCCTATATAAACCCCTAACCCCTGAGCCTCGTGGTCGATTCTACTGTCTCCTGTGTGAGATACGAGTCAAACCGGAGCTCTGAAATTAAACTGCCTCATGTGTTTACATCAAGATGGTCTCTTGTGATTCCTTGGGTGCGCGTCCTCCCGAGACTTGAGTGGGGGTCTCCCTACAGGAGTCTTTCAGTACCAGGGGCTGATCTAACATTACTATCTCCATGTGGGAGATCCAAAACCAGAATCAGATGCAGTAACACATCTCAGTTACTAGTTGGCAACTAGTAGAGGTGAACTTTAAAATGAGGCTTGCTTTACTACCAACCCATTTTCTGGCAAAACAGTATTCTGTAGCAAAAAGCTGTGGTCAAAATGTGACCTGCCCTTGGTATTAGGTGTTAGATGAGTTTGTCTAAAGTGGTCCTATCACTTACTGAGGTGCAGTTCTCAGCATGTTGATGAGCCCTGGGCCTAACTGTCCTCTCATGTGTAACATGAATAATATGATTTACTAGCATTAAAGACTTATTGTGGGGATAGAACACCTAGGGATTTCCTGGGATATTATAGCTACTAAGTGTGCAACTTTTAGAAAAATTGATTTATTTATTTTATGTATATGAGCACAGTTTTGCTGTCTTCAGACACACTAAAAGAGGGCATTGGATCCCATTACAAATGGTTGTGAGCCATCATGTGGGATTTGAACTCAGGACCTCTGGAAGAACAGTCAGTGTTCTTAACCCTCGAGCCATCTTTCTAGCTCTAATTGTGCATCTTAAATAAAATAGCACAAGATGTTCTTTTCTATTAGGTCTATGTGTCTGGGTTGCTGCATTTCCACTTGGAAGTGATACCATTGGACCTATTGTCATGGAAACACAAGTGCTTCTAGGTGAATTGCTTTACCATAGAGCCAAGCATTTCAGGCTTACATTGGAGTGTAGGTCTTTTAGGGGTTGGAAGAGAGTAGATACTTAATTTTATTTATATATTTTCTTGTTTGATAAAAGCATTTTATTTCCTTTACAAATTGCCTTTTCTACACATAAGTCATCAGACTTTGTTCTATTGCCCTCTCACACGGCTCTTCCCTCATGAGTTCTCCTCTTCTTTTGCTGGCCACCAAAACTGTCCCCACTTCTGTTTTCAGGACACTGTATGTTTCATTACTCTCTTTTCTTAGCCCCTATTCTCCTTCAGAAGGTTCCAAGTCTACAACTTTCATTGTCCCATTTATTGAATCTTTGAAACTAAAACATTTGTGTGTTTTCTACCATACCAAGCACAGAAAGAGACATTTCTAAAGATGCAGAAGGAAAAGTCTCACTGAAGATGTTAAGTAAAAAGTCAACATTTCTACAAGCCTTCTTAGACATTTGAAGGATTAGCTGTGAGTGTCTAGGGCTTAACTTTTCATATCAAGGCTTAAACATTTAAATATAATTTCAAGTGGAAATCCAAATAACATGTGCTCTCTCTCTCTCTCTCTCTCTCTCTCTCTCTCTCTTTCTCTCTCTCACACACACACAGGTACACACATGCATACAACTTCTCATCCCCTTTTCTTCCTTATCTATTAACAGAGCCTATCTTTTCTGACTCATTTTAACACCCTTATCTTCTGTCTCTATGGTAAAGTGTTTTACTATTTCTATTGGTCATGTATAGGCAGTTCTGTAATGACTGTATTGGTTTTGAATCTGTGCTATTAATAAACCTCCAAACTGGAATAAATTTCATCAGAAAGTAAACACTACACATAGAACAACACTCCACATAAATTCCCTTCTCTGCCTGTCAAGCAGGGACTGGAGAAATGCTTGCCTTTGCATGCTACAGAGGACTTATAAATTGCTTTATAGAACGAGGAAATATTCCATAAACACAATTAATAGCCATGTTCCCTGGGGCTGATGAAGGCCCTCACACTTCCATAGAGCTGAAAGACAGTACTGTCCTTCCCTTGTACTTTGTAATTCTGCCCCGGGGAACCAACTCTAAGATTTCACTTTGTGTGTATATGCACTTTGATATTTTTCATGCTTGGAATTGATTCCTTATTTTTCTTCCAAGGATTAAGCCAACTTTCCTTTATAGAATCTTCTCTGTCCCATCAGCACACAGGGTTGGGTTGAGTTGCTTTATCAGCTTGCTTCAGGGATCTGACTTGCAGGAATCTGACTTATCAGGAAATTCTATACATGTGATTGGTCTAGCCATGGTGATGCAATTCTATGTCTCTTGTTGGAACTGCTGGGAAAGAACACTCTGTATGTACACCTGCAGCTACGGGGATGACCAAGGTGTACTTGCCTGTCTGGAAAACAGTGGACGAGTTATTGGAGAGGAAGTAGGCATCTGGGGAGAAGTCATTGGAACATTCTGATCTAGTGTTTGGTGTCTCTGTGCCCACTAATAGGCAGGAATAAAGAGTTCTTTTTTTTTTAATATTTTTTTAAATTTTTATTTTTATTTTTATTTTTATTTTAAATATTTTCTTTATTTACATGCAAATTTCTCCATTCCCAGTTTCCCCTCCAAAAAAC
>NW_022196895.1:37817114-37826478 GCF_008632895.1 Mastomys coucha | reverse complement strand
CATTCCTTCTTAAAAGGGGGAATCAAATACCCATGGGAGGAGTTGCGGAGATTAACTATGGAGCAGAGTCTGAAGGAAGGGTAAGCCAGCCTAAATTTTTTTAAATTTTTAATTTGTTAAATTTGTTTTTATGATTTGTAACAAAAGGCCTTCACTAATTAATTGAACTGAGGTGCATAACACGTCGTATTACTTGTATAAATGAGAGATCTTAGGTACCTAAGATGGACAGAGTAGGAACTTGAATTGATATTGAAGGATGTGTGAAATTTTACAAGGGAAGTAAGGTGGGAAAAGGCATTGTTCCAGGGAGGAACAATGTCATCTGAGCACACGGATGGTGAGGGATTTAGGGCGAGACAGATATCAGGTTGTGGTGGGAAGTGATGAGAAGAGCCTCAAGATATGGGCTGGAACACAAATGTGTTGGGATTTGTACACCACACTAAGGAGTCACGAAGAGCTGATGTGATGGGACATACAAGTTAGATTGAGAACGATGGAGAAGGATGAGACATATTATTGCAGAAGGTGGACTTGAAAGCTGTAGCAAAAACACATGTGAGCAGTAGAAGGTTAGCGGTGTCCTTTTGAAACAAGGATGCCTTTTCTTCCCTCTTTTTTTGAAAAATTTTTTATTAGATATTTTCTTTATTTACAATTCAAATGATATCTCCTTTCCCAGTTTCCCCTCTGAAACAAAAACAAAAAAACAAACAAAAAACTCTGTTCCCTCCCCCCTCCCCCTGCTCTCCACCCCACCCTCTCCCACTTCCTGGCCCTGGCATTCCCCTACACTGGGGCATAGAACCTTCACAGCACCAAGGGCCTTTCCTCCCGTTGATGACTGACTAGGCCATCCTCTGGTATACGCATACTGCTGGAGCCATGAGTTCCACCTTGTATACTCTTTGGTTGATGGTTTAGTGCCTGGGAGCTCTGAGGGTACTAGTCAGTTCATATTGTTATTCAGAGGGCTCCTTTTTTCACTCTTGCATCTAAGGCAGGTGTTTCTGGCTGACTGGTAGCTCCTCTTCCCATTTCAGCATTCTCAACATCATGTTTCACAGAGCCAGTGCCATTATTAACACTGCCACTCTGTTTGAAACTCATCTGTCCTTCCTTCCAGGCTATTCAATAAGCAGTCAATATGGATTGATGATGGAACCAGGGTTGGCTCTTAATGAGGAGGAGGAGGAGGAGGAGGAGAGAGAGAGAGAGGGGGAGAGAGAGAGAGAGAGAGAGAGAGAGAGAGAGAGAGAGAGAGAGAGAGAGAGAGAGAGAGAGAGAACAGACAGAGACAGAGACAGAGACAGAGACAGAGACAGAGTCTTTGTGTGGTGGGGGATACTGTGACTGAGACCTCAGGAACCTAAGAGAGGCTAACTTTTCTTCTCTCTATGCAAACAACAGCTTTGACCTGGCAGCCAGAACAAAGCCGATTGGACTCTGAGGCTGACGTTCTGAGCTCTGTGTAATGGGATGTGAGGCAGGTTGCATTTCTTTGAGGTCACAGCTTTAAATCTGACCTATGGTTGTAAGAACTGCTGTCTGTCAGCTCCCTGGTGAGCTGCTGTGAAGTGAATTATGCATCTCAGGCCATTTCCAGTAGCGGAGAGTTATTGCTGGAGATGGGGTGCTGTGCATAAGGGAGACAAGGCTGCTTCATCCTCCTCTCACAGGCTTTCCTTCTGCCACCGGGGGTGCCATTGGGTTAAAGGCTACAGTGAGGAATTTCATTGGAGGAGGGTGCCAAATGCTGTCAGCAGAGTTCTGAACTCTTCCACCAGCTCAGAGATACAGTTTTAAAGAGCAGGAGTTAGAGTGGCTTTGTAGTTGAAAAATGATCACCTCCTCTTCCCTAGCAGAGAGAAGCTGTCTCCTTCAGACCTATCAGATGAAAGAATCTGTAGAGTAGCATCCAGTTTACATTCCATTTGAGAGACATTCCTCATTGAAAGGCCACGTGGAAGGAATCTGCTTCTTGTCACTTTTTGAAAGTCTCCTCAGTCTCTTCTCAGTGCTATCTTGTTCTCGCGCACGGGAGGAGGACTAGATATGGTTATTTTGAGGGAATCCAGTGTTTTACCACCGTAAAGTGGATCTAAAATAGAGGAATGTTTGGGGTTTTCAAATTTCAAATGCCTATTAGTATCAGCATTTTTGGAAAACTGTAAAAGAAAAAATGTGATAAAATATCATCTGTAAAAAGAATAGCCACCTTTTAAGCAATAACCATTGGCAATAATTTGCATTACTCCATCCCAAGGGCAGCCTAGACTGATTCCCTTATCTAAGCAGGAAGTGAGAGGCTAACGGAGTGGCTGCCCCAGGCTTTGACAAAGCCTGATTCAGTCCCTTGTCAGTCTGATTGTTAGGACAACATTGTTTTCACTCTACCTTGAGATGCCATGGTATAGACAGTGGTTTGGTCGGACACAGGTGTCCCCAACACACATCAAGTAGGGCTAATTGTATGTCCCTGTCAATAATGGATTCAAGGCTCTCAGCTGGGTAACTAAGTGATTCTCTCATTTCTTAGAACAAACCATGTGTTGGGTTCTATTTCTTTCTTTCCTCATTTATAGAGAAGAAAATCTAGGTTCCAATTACTTCACCCAAGGATTCCTAGATGCTAAGGAGAGGTGGAGTTAGGAATCAGCTCTACTGTGCTGCAGTGCACACACACTTGACCACAATGGGGTGCATGTTAATAGAAACCAACAGAAGCATGTGAAACTGTCTTAGGGGGACAGAAAAAAACTTTGAAGAGCAAACCAACTCAAACTAAGCATGTGACAATGATAAAGTAGCACAAGAATGTGATGCGTATGATCCATAAAAGGCTAAGATTGGGTTGGGGGGGTCACTGTGAGTGCATTAGATATTGTGCTGGGACAGAGTCTTGAAGAGTCACATTCTTGGGAAGTCTTGAAAGAGAATATGGCTTTTCCTTGCCTTATTCTTTCTTGGTTAATTTTGCTTTTTAAATTATTCTGAGATATCCACAACCCATTTATGGCTCTCTTGCTATATGAAGCTTTCCTGTGAATCCTAACAGCCCTACTCTATGTAACACAAAATGAGACTTCTCCAATAATAGCCATCCAGCCACGGCTATTATTGTTTCTCTTCAGAGTGGACCAGGGATGGCAAACACATTTCAAATCAGATACGAACTCTGAAAGATCGAGAGCAGCTATTGAACTGCTGGTTTCAAAGATGTCTGAGGCTTCAGATGAGATCAGTAGGAAAGGTCACTATGATCAATTAGTGATGTCTGTCATGGGCATGTTGGCATAGGGGAGGCCTATGTACCACCCTTTATTCCTGATTCTGCAAACACATAGATGCCCTTTGAGAAAGTGATCACTGGCTCCTTCAGCCACAATTCCCCCACTATGCCACTTATTTATAGATCTACTGGTTCTGTTTCTTATCTCCCCTGGAGACTGAATATGTAATTCCAAGAGATTCAGAAACCATTGTATTACATTTCACTGTAGATTATAGACACAGAGTCTGACCTTCAAGTTTGAAGACAAAATAGCTGCTTTCCCAACAGCAACTGTTCTTTCCTTTCGTCCCATACTGTAATCCAGCAAGTGTTAAACATGGAATTTAAGAATGTGGCATGATGGGCTGACAAGATGGCTCAGCGGGTAAGAGCACTGACTGCTCTTCCAAAGGTACTGAGTTCAGATCCCAGCAACCACATGGTGGTTCACAACCACCCATAATGAGATCGGACACCCTCTTCTGGTGAGACTGAAGACAGCTACAATGAATTGGAGCAAGTGGGTCCAGAGAACAACCACACACATAATGGCTCACGGCCATCTGTATAGCTACAGTGTACTCATACACATAAAATAAATAAATAAAATAAATCTTTAAAAAAAAAGAATGTGGCATGATAATCAGGGGAGGGAGTGGGTCAGAAACACAACACCTTTAAGTTGAGATCGACATCCATGTCAGAATTAGTGAGGTCAATTTTCCTTATGTTAATAGAGTCACATTCAACTATTCCCTTTCTTTGACATGACAGTGTCTGGTTTTCTTTTCAACTCTCTCTCTCTCTCTCTCTCTCTCTCTCTCTCTTTTGGTTTTTTAAGACAGGGTTTCCCTGTCTTGTCCTGGCTGTCCTGGAGCTCACTCTGTAGACCAGGCTGGCCTTGAACTCAGAAATCCACCTGCCTCTGCCTCCCAAGCACTGGCTCTTTTCAACTCTCTTATTGTCAGCAGATGGCCAACAGGTAGGAAAAGCTGGTCCATGGCTCCTCTTTCTTGACATGTGATTAGTATTACATAGGGTAAAGAGCAATAGCTGTCAGGCTTCACACACAGTAGGAGAATGGTATGGACAAGTGCCTTGGCTCCAGAGGCATCACATTGGATCTGGGGGGAAATGAATGGTAAACAGAGTTTAGTGCCTTGACAAAGCTATGAGGTCAGCATTGTCACAATGCTGCTTCTGGCTGTCTCTTCCTGTAGCCACATGTTCCCTTCCCTGCTCTGGGATGTTCATGGCCTTCAAGTGATATATATATATATATATATATATATATATATATATATATATATATATATATGCATATATATATGTATATACATACATATATATATACATATATATATACATATATATATTCTCTCTTTTATGAACAGTATTGAGTGCATCTTAATTACTTCTTTTTTTTCTACCTTGCATTCTGGCTCATGTTTGTTCAGTCATCACTCTCGGCTTCATTATATTCCAGCTAGAACAGGTTGGTAATCAACTTGTGGGTCATGACCCTCCAAAATTATTTACATTACAAATCATAACAGTAGCAAAATTGCAGTTATGAAGTAGCAACGAAAGTAATTTTATGGTTGAGCGTCACCACAAGATGAAGAACCATATTAAAGGGTCACAGCATTAGGGAGGTTGAGAACCACTGGTCTAGAATAAGTTAGACAGCCAATGTATTCACCCACTTCTTGGGTCAGTTAGTTTTCTGTTACTGTGACAAAATACCATGAACAAAAGCAATTTACCAAAGAAAGAGTTTATTTTGGTTTACAGCTTCAGAGAGATTAAGTGTCCATTTTGGGCTGGGGAACACAGAAGCAGGAAGGAGAGAGAGAGAGAGAGAGAGAGAGAGAGAGAGAGAGAGAGAGAGAGAATCATGACATTCACCACAAGCACAAAACAGAAAAAGAAAACTGAAATAGACTGAGAGTTTATATTGCCAAACTAGTGACACACCAGTTCTTACCTACTAAGTTTCACCAAACAGCATTACTAACTTAGAACCAACTACTCAACTGTAGAAGCCTATGGGTGACATTTCTCATTCAAACTACCACAATTTTTTTCTACCATACTTAATTTTGTAGGGATAGTGATGTGGGGAGACAGGGGAGTACTAAATATCCCTGGATGTTGGGATTCTTCTGTTAAACCTCCTGAGTGCTGGAAATACAGTTGTGCACTACTAATAGTCCTGTATTTCCCCTTCTAAGTAGTAAGCACAATTCTTTGACTTTGGTGGTTTGTGTATTATTTTTTTAAATGTCTTTAAATGATTGCCCTGGGCAACTTTCAGGCAGTGTGACAGGACAGAGGGAGGGTGTGCTTATGGTCATAGCAGTTTCCTGTCAATCACACAATGGTATAATCTCAGCCCGTGGTCCAGCTGTAATGGTGTGTGAACTTACATTTGCTATGGCAGAGTCTCCACATGGATGAAATCACTTTTATTGAAACTGAGAGTAAGGTGGGTCATTCAGTCCCGTGTAAGCTTGGGTAAGACAGTGCAAATGAAAGACATCTATCGTGATGTGCTGTGGTGATTTGAATATGCTTGGCCCAGGGCGTGGCACTATTAGGAGGGGTGGCCTTGTTGGAATAGGTGTGGTGTTGTTGCAGGAAGTATGTCACTGTCCAGGTGAGATCACAGACTTCCCTCCCAGCTGCCTGAGAGTCTTCTCCTGTTTGCCTTCGGAACAAGACATAGAACTCTCAGCTTCTCCAGTGCCATGCATGTCTGGATGCTGCCATGATTCCCGCCATGCTGATAATGGACTGAACCTCTGAACCTGTAATTGAGCACCAACTAAATGTTGTTTTTTTTTTATGAATTGTCTTGGTCATGGTATCTCTTCTCGGCAATGGAAATTCTAACTGAGACATGTGCCAAGAGAGACAGTATCTTTACTGAAACAGACTTTGTACACAAATCCAAAAGGCCAAGTTACATAAACCAATGCTGGATCTGAAAACCACTGTTCCAGAGTGTGTGATTCCACATCCTGTTTCTGGAATGTAGCTTGATGCCTAGCATAGGAGACATGCTTATGAACTATTCACAACTTACAGAATAGGACTTAAGTTTCTATTGTTTACCTTTCCATAACCAGTACAAGGCAGCCTTGAACCAAGTAATCCTGTATCTTCCCACCCAAACAGTAAATGTTTTAAAAGGTTTTTAAAATAATTAATTTTTTTAATGTAATGTGTTTTGATTTCATCCATCCTTGCCCCTTTCCCTTCAATTCCTTCCATTCTATCTGGTCCATTTGGTCACCCAAAGTGCTTTTTTAATAAACCTGCATTGGTGTTTTACCAAACTCCTCATCAATTGGTCTTATTAGCTGTCTGGTGAAATGCACCCAAGGCTCTCTGGAGCCACCCACAGCGGAATTAACCAAGTTGTGCCTTACATATTAAGTGTTTGGTGTGGGGATGTCTAATCCCCTGGAACTGGAGTTATAGACAGTTGTGAGCTGCCATGTGGGTGCTGGGAGTTTCCTTAGTGTGCTCTATGTGTTTGGGAATAGGAATATCTCAGCCTTACTAAGATATTTTTAAAAGCCAAACTAGATATGTATGCCCAGTTGAAAATGGTTGCTCATCTATAATGAACATTCATTTAGTTTCTTACATACACACCTCTAATTTCAGTCACGTATTAATTTAAATATGCTGACCTCCATTTTAAAAATCTAGAGACAATTTTCCTCAAATTATCCATGTGTATTTTGGAGACTAAGCTCTTTGACATTCCCCCTCTTCTCTTGATCCTATTTCTTCTTTAGATTCAGGTAGTTCAAAAGAAACTTAGGCTGTTGCCCAAAGATATTTCAAAGTTGACAGTGTCATACTAAATTATGCAGAGCCCCTTGGCACCAGTCAGCCTGATGCTGGCTCTGGCATCCATTAAGTCTCTTCAAGGAGCCTTTTGGTGCCTTAGACAACTTGAATATTGCTCTTAGTGTTGTGTAGGGGCCAATAGGTGAGCACGTTTTTCCCAAAAGCCCTGGAATATAGCAATAAGCTTTCTTCTTGGGTTTACTTTTGAGGTTTACTCAGTCTAGAGAATCATGAAGAGGGACTGGGAGCCGATGCTGGGGAATCAGAATGGGGAAGAAAGACACAGTAGTTTGATTTTGCCCTGGGCTGGACTGTGAAGCCTTTGGAACACTAGGCTAGAAAGGCCTGTGGAGAGGAATGAATCCAATGCCTTCATAATTTAGAAAAGAAATGTGCAAACAGTTTTTATTAGGTATGTTTCCCAGGATGTTTCTTTCTTTGACTCTAAGGCCCAAGCTCTTAACTGATCTCTTTCAGAGCAATCCATTCAGTTCCTGATCTTGCTCATTATTAATTGCAAATCTTTCAGCAGGAGGCTTAGCATTTAGGTACCTGAGCCTCATTATCTTCAAAGTGGAGTAATCATCTCCACAGTGATTTTATCACCAAGATGAAAAGCTGTAAATGAGGAGCTCACATGAGTCTCATGCAGGGGCTTCATGTGTGGAGGCTACTAGAACTTTGTCTCTGCTGTTATCAGAAGTTGTAGGTCTTTCCTAGGCAGCAATGTACTCTCGAGAGACTTTCCTATGTTTCCTTCCCTAGACCCCCTATGCTTAGACGCAAAGATATAACAAAACCCCCAAACTAACAAGAAGGCTATCTGTTATCAATGAAGTTGGATCATGTACTACCCAACAGCTCTTTTCTTCTTTTCCCTATAGAACTCTTAATTACCCTTTGAGCTCAGATCAAAGATATTTTGCCCACCATTCTTTTCTCTGCACAATGAGATGACGATGCTCTGAAGGTAAAAACAGGGGCTTGGGGGTGGGTTAGACGAGATGGTGTGTCCATGCACTCATAAGTGGCTACAGATTTAAACATAGACAACAGCATGAGGTGTGACCCAAACGATATTGCCACCGGACAAAGGACAGTCCAAAGCTGCAAGCCTATTATTAACCCGTCTTGTTTGAGAAGATGAGCCCAGCTTCTGACAGAAACACTAAATTGGATATTGGCGAGAACTTGTCACTAAAGTCGTAATTAACAAATGTCTCATTGCTGTTCCCCCAGTGCATCGAGTGGATAAGAGATGCTTTCAGAGTCTGGAGGCATCAGCTCAGCGCTGTATGAAAATATATCAACTGTTATTTTCTTTTCTTACCATAACTGAAGCACATGATTTCAAAACATATTTTTTGTTTGTTTGTTTTGTTTTGTTTTGTTTTGTTTTGAATTGATGGATCTCGAAAATAATCAAATGTGTATCTGGCTTGAGGCTGAGTGACCAGAGGCCACATTCTGAACCCAGAATCTTATTTCTGGACCCAAAGGTTAATAATAATTGCAAAGGATGGACAGAGTAATTTCTAGAACGGGCTAAGGAAGACACACTAGTGGCTCCTTTCCCACCATACCTCCCCTACTCAAATTTAAGCTAGGAGATTCATTTTTCCTCTTGACTCCTCATAGACTGCAGGTTTGAATATCCCAGCATTCATCATACAGGTTTACCTTGCTTTTGCTAATTATCTACTTAATAATTCTCTAGCACGGACTATGTGAAACACACAGTGGTGATGTGTATGGGTTATCCTTTAAGCAGAAGTATAATCTGATATGGTGGGAACGTGCAAGGGACAAACAAAGGGGTGAAAAGGGACTAGATGCATACAAAGTTCCAGTTTAGAGTGAGTGAGTCAATGCACTGAGGCTTAGTTCAGCTTTAGGTCCTGGCTGTTGGTGACCTCTCTCTGGGGACTGGCGTTAACTATATGCTTTTTTTTTTTTAAGTTAGAAAGTAAATCGTGTACTGATTTGCCAATCTCTGATTCTTAACCCCACCTCCTCCCTGGTCAGCTGGCCATTACCTAACTCCAGCTTCAGCTATGTTAGGCTTCCTTGCTCCCTAGTGGCTCTAATTTGCAGGCACAGACCTCCTGTACCTCTTTGCTTCCTTTTACTGTGATCTCAACTTATAGATTACAGGTGGTGGCAGCTGCTGCTGCTCCTTTCTCCTCCTCCTCCTCCTCCTCCTCCTCCTCCTCCTCCTCCTCT
>NW_022196895.1:37807055-37816837 GCF_008632895.1 Mastomys coucha | reverse complement strand
TCTTCTTCTTCTTCTTCTTCTTCTTCTTCTTCTTCTTCTTCTTCTTCTTCTTCTTCTTTCTTCTTTTTGTCTCTAATAGAGGTTTGGAAGGGGGAACATATCACCTGCATTACTTCTTTACTTTTATAACTCTGATTCAGTTTACTTATTTTTTCTTAATACCTAACCTGTAATCCTCTTGCTTCCTTTTAAACTTACATGTTCTGTCTCCTACCACAAAAGTGAACATGAATGATAAAACTGGATACACTTAGTAGAGGTGTCAGGCCTAGTCCTCAGTGGGTTGTAACTTGTCTATTATCCTCTGGTTGCCATTTCCACTGAATTTGCTATTTTGCCTTGACCTTTCTATATTCATGTCTTTCCCCCAAGTCCTAACTAACAGTTGTCACATTGACATATCCTAGTAACAGGAACAGTTTTTGTCCTGTTCTTTCCTCAGCTTATCTTCTCTGTAGATGGATGCCTGAATTCCTGTCAACAGTAATCTCTGTGCTTACCACATGGCTAGCACAAGTGTTGCTCAGTAATGCCCACTGAATTGTCCAACATGCACAGACTCTGCGTGACTTGTTGGGTGCCACATTACTGCAAACATTAGTTTATTGTCTTGCAGGATATGAGAGGAGGTATGGGAATGATTTCACGTCTATTACCAAAATGCTGAGGGGATGCAGAAAGATGGTGAATGGAGATCGTTTAACACACTCTGAATGTTATCAGGGAAAATTCACATGAAAGCGTAACTATAGGGTCTCTCTTCCTTTTGAAGAACTAACCTTGGCTATTCTGTCCTGGAGGCAAAGCAACCTTTGAGGAGTCCAGACTGTGCCTATGTATCTGCCAGCACTAAGGAGCTCATTTCTATTTCAGCTAACATCTCCTTGATGAGGCCAAAGGGTAGAGCCATCCAGTAATTGCCTGGTCTCAGCTTTTTTTTTTTTTTTTTTTTTTTTTTTTTTAAGTTAAAAATTTCCTCCCTGATTTCCTATTTTAAAGGAAATTCACAAGTTGAATCTAATTTAAGGGAAAGAATAGTATAGTCACAGGCCAGAAAGCCCCAAGCTAATATCATATCCTAGTGTGCATACTGTGAAGTCTATTGAACTAGCTATTATTACTGGTCATTGGAGCCTCTCTTTCCAGAAGGTCTAGAGACAACCTTAGAACAACAGACTGGGGAGACGGCTCAGCAGTTGGCAGCACGATCTGGCCTCCACAGGGTCATGAGTTCAATACCTGGCTCTTATCCAGAAGGATGACAAATGTCCCATTTCCTCCTGTTATTATTAAGCTGATATTTATTGAGTACTGATTTCAGACCAACTATTGTGCTTGGCATGTTGCTTATATGTTCTGTTCAATCTCCTGTGGGGGGCGGGGGGAATCTGTGAAAAGGGGAGAGTGCTTTAGGATGTCTATACTGCATGTGAGGAGGTAGACAACAGCGGGTTTATACCATTCTCATGGAATAGATACCAAGTAAGTTCAAGTTGCTGGTTGAAGATGGAGACCTTTCTGTTTCATCCTGTTCAACCCGGTGCTAAGCCTGGGCTAACTGAGGCCAGTTCTGCATGGAATGCAGTATTTCAGGAACTTTCCTTCTCTGCATACTGGAAGCTGCTCCTGGAGCATTTCAGCCTGAAGGCCAGATGGGTTCTCACTTGTAGAGACTCGCTCCCCAGTTGGTGTGCATTTTGGGGTCTAGCATCTAAGCAAAGGGGTGTTATCTGAGGTACCTGAGTGTGGAGGAGACAGGTGGAGCACTGAGAGCTGTTACTGGAGGATTCATCTCCCTGCTTTTAGCTCAGAATTTAACAGGGAGAAGCAGGAGGCTGAGAGCATTGCTCACAAGACCTGAGCTTTAGAGTTCTCTGTCTTGCAAGCAGGAAACCCATGCAGCAGAAAGTAAACTGTGTCAATGGAGTAACCCATTGACCTCCAACTCCTTGCTATCAATCTCCACAGACATCATGATAACTTGTTTCAGAAAAAAAGAAGCACACGAAAGAGGCAGCTGTTAGAATTGGGGTCATCTGCAGCCTTCTGGCTCTGGGCTATCACTCTGAAGTTACCTTATGCCTTATCAAAGATGGAATGAAACTGGTCCCCAAGTCCTTTACCACACAAACTTCCTGTAACCGCAGCATCTCAGCATGCCTGGGTCTAGCCTTCTCTCAAACCACAGCTGGCTGGCATAGCAGTTCCCCATCCAGGGACTGTGTGACTCTGTGTCTACAAGCTCCCTGATTTCCTGTTCCTTGTTATTATACCACCAGTGAGACTCAGTTTTAAACAATAGGTTCTCTTTGAAGATGATTCTTGGCCACACCCCTGTAAGACAGGGGCCTTGTCTGTGGGGGAACCACAGTCTCACTAGAACCTTAAACTAGATTTGTGGCTTGCAAGACCCGTGGGCTTGGCTTGTTCTTTGGCGAGGGTTGCCAGGTGTTTTTGCTAAGCCTGTCTGGATCACCATGTAGATTCCCCTTCCCACTCCATGGACCTGCATGACTGGAGCCCTGTACTGTTTGCTCCTTGTTGCAGTGTTGCCCTGCTATTCCTGTACTCTTGTCACTGACCCACCCCCATCCCTACCCCTAACCCCAACCCTGCCTTGCCATTTGTGATGCTCTTTAGTTCTCTCTCCCGTTATCTTGAATTCTCCTTCACTGTGTCATGTGGAGGAGGCTTCCAATCTGCTATCTTCCACAGGAAGCCACCAGTTTAGTTCTTGCAGATTTTGCTTCTCATTTCACTATTTGTCTTTTGAAAAGTACACTTCTAAGACCAAACAGTGCCTAAAACATGAAACACCATTTTAGCCTGGTGGTCCCCATGTGGGCAACCCAGGCTGACACAGACTTTTATAGCAAGAGTCTGGGAGTATTGGGCACTGTCTACATTAGTTTTCATCATAACACATACAGAGACAAGAGGTTGAGGCTTTCTCTTTTCTGATTCCTAGGAGTTTACAGAGGGATAGCACGCCATTAATAAGCTTTAGTTATTAAAACTTATGAAGCCAAAGCTCGCATCATGGTAAATTGTAAAACTGTAGAAGCTTTCTCCCCACTTGCTTTGTTCCCTCTTGTTACAAAGTCCTTCTTTTAAAGATTTATTTATTTGTTTTATGTGTATGAGTACACTGTAGCTGTACAGATGACCGTAAGTCATCATGTGGCTGCTGGGAATTGAACTCAGGACCTCTGCTTGCTCTGGCCCCCCTCGTTCTGGAGTAGTACACTGTAGCTATCTTCAGATGCACCAGATGAGGGTGTCAGATCTCATCACAGGTGGTTGTGAGCCACCATGTGGTTGCTGAGATCCGAACTTAGGACCTTCGGAAGAGCAGTCAGTGCTCTTACCCACTGAGCCATCTCGCCAGCCCGCAAAGTCCTTCTTTTACAAAGCTTATAAAAATTATATTTATGTATGTGTGTATGTAGGTGAGTGTGTGCTGATAGAGATCAGAGGATAACTTGAAGGAGTTGGTTTTCTACTTGTAATATGTGGGTCTCCCAGATTGAATTCAGGTCATCAGGCTTTGGTAGCAAACACCTTCACCTGCTTAGACATCTCGCCAGCCCCTATAGAGAAGCTCTAAATGAAACATGAAGCAATGTATTTGAACTGATGCCTTTCACCCAATACCATCATCCTTCATTCAGTCACCAAACAGTGAAAAGACTCAAGAGAGTACAATGGCAACTGTGATAAATATGATTCATGATCCCCAGACCTACTATCACATAGCAAGTGGAGTATAGAAGAATAAGAAAAACATCCAAATAAATAGATAACTAAGTAAGTAATTTTAAATAGTGTCAAGTGATAAATAGTTCAATAAAGGGATGGGGCAGAGAGTGTTCTTGTATATGTGATAGTGAGGTGGGGCTCAGGATAAAAGCTGTGTTGTCTCTGTTATAGTATTGTGAGCCATGGGTTACATGAGTGTCAGCGTGTATTATAGCACCTTTAGTGGGAAGCAGGGTTTGTAACTCTTAAGCCTAACTCATGTGCACAGACCACATGGCAGTCACAATAACTGTTCTCTTGGTGTGTAGGATAAACCGTGGGCCTGATGATAATGATGCAGAATCTCTGGAGATGCTTCTCACATTTGTATTGGTCGAGCAACAAAGAGACTGAACAAGTTGCTTCCCTGGTCCCAGTGTACTCAGGGAGTTGGGGTGGACAATCTTGATGTCCTTTTCATAAGAAAATAGTATTGAATGCTCTGGTCCTCATGGGTCTTCTCTTCCTTAGACTAGACTTCTTTTCCAGTTGATTACTCGTGACTCAGCTCATCTTCAGATAGCTTTCTTGGACGAGTTCAGTGGATGCTTCAGTTCTGAGAACTGCTTTCTCAAGGAGACGGTCTCTTGAGTTGACCCAGAGGCTTGCCTCAGAAGGAAACACAATAATGAAAATGCCTGGACACAGTATGGTAGAGAAACAATGGATAAAGATTTTGAGCCTGAGAAACCTAGGTTTGAGTCCTGACCATTATCCAGGGGCTTGGCACACGAAGCCAGCCCTTCTGCAATCCTTGTTTGCTCACCTGTATAATGGGAGCAATGATAATATCTACTTTGCTGGATTTTTATTAGGTATTGAAGAAACAGTGTTCATAAAAGTCTGTTGTATGGTGTCCCCAAAATGTTAGCTGCTGTTATTATTTAGGTACATCCACAGCCCTTTAGAATGAATTGACTTTTCATGGTCCACTTTCTGATGTGGATTGAATGCAGCTGATCTCCTGTGTGAGGCCTCTGGACTTTACCTGGATCCAACAAAGAATAAAAGTTTGTTCTCTGCCTGATAGCTTCCTGCTGTGGGCAGTTCACTTCCTCTTTCCAATGATAGAGCAGCTTTGATGAAAAGCTAGAGTTTGAAAATATCGAAAATAGCTGGCGAAGGGAGGAAGCAGATGTTTTACCTCTAAAAGAAGTACTTGATTAAAAAAAGAAAACATAAGCCCTGATAATTCAGTTGTGCTTTTTCCAAGGCAAGGATTTGATTTCTGGGTTAATCATTTATACGTTTGATGTCAGAGTTTGGAAACTTTTGTCCCTCAAAGAACTGCTAGACAATTTTCTGTTGTTTGAAATCCTGAAACTCAGAATATTTCATCCCCCTTAGATACGTATCTACTTCTTCTGGTGGAGAGAAACAGCTGTTTAATGGCTGCCTAGCAACATTGCTCAGTGACGGAGGACAGACTGTGAGATGGTCCATGCAGCCGAACACCCAAGGGCAATTAGAAAGACAATGTAATTACACAAGTTGGAAATAGGTCAGGATTTGGGACAAACACCCAGATGCCTGGGAAAGTGGCTCTGGGATTTACAAAGCCCCTGGAGTGAGAAGTTATTTGGGTTGCTGTGCCTGGGGGCCCTTCTTTGTTTTGTTCTAAGCACTTAAGCAGAAAGAGTGCAATTCAAAGCACACTCCTTGGAGTGAGTGAGGCTGGGCAGGGTGCAGCAGGGTAGGTTTCTTGGGATCTGCGTGCTAGAAGATGCATGTTGGAATGCGTGAGTTATGGAGGTAGACAGCATTGTGTTTGGTAACTGATCCCCTCCTTAGGTGAGCAAGGCAACATTGTTTAACTTCTCTGTTTTGAGTTCATTCTTATGTTGGATAGGCAACAGAACTTAACATATGCAATCAGGTGGATTAAGTAGGCTGATAAAAGTAGTGTTTAGCAGAGTGTGAGGCAGTTGGCAAACAACTTAGTAGGGTGTGAAACAAAGTGAAGTCTAGCCCTTGGCTGTTGTTGCCTTCTACAATTCTTTTCTATGTTTACTTTTCCTTGCAGAGATCCCATATTCCCTGGTCAGTCACCACAAGGGCAGGGGATTTGTTTCACCACAGATGCATGGATTCTGAAGTGTATAGGTCAAGGGTCGAGCATGTACACATTGGAGTTATCAGGTTTATGGGAGTCACTCAAGGACATAAGACTGTTGGTGACTTGTGGTCTGGAAGCCAGAGCAGGCATGACTGATCACAGAAAAAGTTTTATGAAACTGCTGTGTTTCCAGAATCAAAGGGTTTTGGGGAAAAAAAATAAAGCCTGGCTTCATTTAGGTAAGTTGGAGGACTGATATGATTGCTCCGAGCCAGGTTATCTCAGTGAGCAAAGAGCATCAGTGGAAAGTCTCAGGTTGGGCCGGCTCACCACCACAATTCGAATGTTGGATTTTCACAAGGTGTGATCTCTGACAACTTCTGCAAATCCATTTTCAGTTTTCTCATCTACATTGAGGAGATACTACCATGTACTCTGTAATTTAGAATATGTCAAAGGTAATGAATATAGAGTATTAAATGAAAGTTTGATGCATGATATGTAGTTAATACAGTTGATATTATGTGTTTCTTAAAAATTAATATTTTCACCATTGTATTCTTTAGCCCTGAGGTCACATTAAAGTACACAGTTATCTTGCATACAGTGACTTCTATATTACTTAGTCTGTAAATATTTATCGAGGACTAGTTCAGATTCTGTAACGAGTAAGATGTTATTTTTTTCCTTAAGGAATTTACAGCTCAGTTGAAGGGGCAGACATAGAATCAATCCAAGACAGAAGACCTCCAGGGCACTAAACAGAAGGCTCAAGTATCCTCCTGCAAGGAGGGAAACAAATGAGTTCTGTGTCAGACGATCTGAGCAGGAGTCTTCTGAGGAAGCATCTTGATTGACAGATCTCTGAGTGTGGGCATCCTTCTGGAGGTCACAGAGGCTGGAGGGGTTGGAACATGTGGCACACGACATGATAATAGACGCTCCATCTGTCTGGGTGCTGCAGAAGGATGCTGTGTAAGTGGCAGAAAAATTACATAGGGTTCTATGGTAGAGATCGTGAATACGTAAATTAAAAATGTCTTCTAAAACAATGACTTCATCCACAAATCCCTCTTTTCCTCTATAAGTGGTGTTTACTTAGTGTCTGTTTCTGCCAAATTATATTTTGGTGGTGAACCAATGAAGTAGATCGTGATTTAGCAAAGGAGAGAAACAAAGCACACACAGTTCCATTAGAATGTACTGGGAACATCAGTAGTCAGGGAATAAAGGTTGCCTTATGTCAGGTGACCCAGACTCCACTAGAGCAATAGGAGAGGATGTTTTGTGTGGGGTATCTTTTAAGTTGAGGTCCAAGGAAATGACTGAAGGTGAATGAGTGAAAGGGATAAAGAGAGAACATTTTCAGTAGAAATCTATCATGATTTATACTTTAGGCATGAGACCAGTCACAAAGGTCTTAGGAACTGCAAATGCGTCATGTGTTGATAGAGTATTCGGTACAGGGAATTAGAGTTTGGATGGCCAGGAAGATCATTAAAAGCTACGTACCATATGCTGGAGATCCTGGATGTTATGTAGAAATCTGGGGAGACTTGAAGTTCTGCTTCCTTTCAATGTAGGGAGTTGGAATGGAAGACCAAATTCCATTTGAATTTCAGAAAGATAGGATGGTCAGCAGACTGAGCTATGAAAACTGGTAGCAAGGAGGCGATCCAGCACGCCACTGTGGTTATTCAGGTACGAGCCACTAAGTGTACCAGAATGTAATGCTTGTGGATCACCCCTCCATACCTTGTTAGTATCATGTCCAATGTACTTGGTTGTAATGGTGTGTATGTATGTGTGTGTGTGTGTGTGTGTGTGTGTTGGCGCTGGGTTCCTGTCCAGTTAGTCAATGTTTCTAGCCATTGGTGTGTGTATGGGGGTGGGTGGGAGTGTGTTGGGGTGTGGGGAAGGTGGGATTGAGGTTTTTCCATTTTCCCAATGGGAAGAGGAAGAGGAAGAGGAAGAGGAAGAGGAAGAGGTCCTTTTTTGGGAGAAACAGGAAACGGGACCTTAGTGTCCTGTGCAGTGTGTGATGGGTATTGGGAATGATCTTTAAAAATTACTCTGAAAGTGGTTGCTTTTCTCCCCAAGGGTCCTCAGTTTGCCTATGGGGATGGCGAGCACTGTCCCTTGACTCTAATGAAAGACAAAGGCAGCAGGAGCAGCTGTTAGAGAGAGATGTAAGCAGGGTGCTGATTTGAGAGTAATTGTGTGTACTTCTGAAGTCCTTCTTTTTCCCCTTAGGAAATCAGAGCAGCAAGCTGCATGGCGTCAGAGTGCATGTGCGAAGCGCCCTGACTTGGGCTTCTTGATTGGAGTGGTCTTGTACAGTTATGGAAGATGACTGAAGAGGATTTCCTTGGTTTGGTTCAGCAGACATGCAGCTTATCTTGTCTGTGGCTATTTGCCTCTGCTGTTTATAAGAGGAAGGAAAGAGCAAATGTGAATTAGGGTTTGTGTTCGTGCCAAACCTGATGTTAGAGCTGGGGGAACCAGACGAGATCATGAAAAAAATTGGACTTGAAAATCAGTCTCCAGGTGGAGAGGGCATGCTTCTCCTTAGTTCTAGGTCATGCTTCACCTCTGGTTTTTTTTTTTTTTTTTTTTTTTTTTTTTTTTTTTTTTTTTTTTTTAATTATTATTTTTACAACATAAGAGTTTCTGTGTGCTTGCCGACCTGAAACAGTAAATATGAACTTACGATCTGAAGTGTGTGTATGATTCAAGAGTCTGAGCATGTGTGAACTCTGACCTCATTGGAAGCTTGACTTGAAGAACCACTTCTGATTCTTCTCAAAATTGCTTTCAGAATTAATTTTATATGGATGTAGTGCTAAAGTTCCTGCCATGAATAGCCTTTCTAGTACAGCAGGTCTTAGGACACAGAGGCCACCTGTCATGTCTCCCCACACTGTGGCAATTTCTCTCTTTTTGTTCAGTAGCAAAGTTTCTCTGTCACTTTGGGTCTTTCAGTTTGCTTTTAACGGCCTATCTGGTTAGGTCAGGCTCATGTATGACCAAGAGTTAACTGATCAGGGCTCTCAGTTCTTTTGGTAGCATCCCTTCCACCCCATAGGACCGTAATTACAGAGTGAGAGATGAGCTCGTTTACAGCCCCATTCAAACCTGTGGCAGAAATGATTATACAAGTGCCCGGCAGAGTATGGAATGCCTGAGAACTCTTTTAGGAATTTGACTTCCAGAGCTACCAGCAGGGTTTATCCAGAGGCACAGACCCTAACCTTATTGGGGAATTCCTCCTACTTTGAAAAATGAGTATATTCTCAGACTTGCTTATCCTTGTGCAAGTAGAGTGTCAAATGAAAGTCTGTAAACCAAACTTTCTCTATATGTGAGGGACAGTAGTTTTTGATACCAGGTTTTCTACATATGTGAAGGACAGTATCCATTCGTATACATTTCGCACGTGAATCTGTCTTTGGCTCTTAGAAACAGTACAGAAACACACATCTCTGTGGTTTGCAGACTTCGAAGCCTTTGAGTAGACCCAAGAGTGATGTAGCAGGGTCATAAAATAACTCTATTTTTATTTTTGAAACATTTATACTTATTTCTGTAGTAAACACAAAGTTTTTTTTTGAAGTGGGAGGATATGTTTTTATTTTTTATCTTTTTATTTTTTTTTATTAGATATTTTCTTTATTTACATGTAAATTTCTCCTTTCAGAGTTTCCCCTCCAAAAAAACAAACTAACAAACAAAAACAACAAAAACAAACCCCTGTTGCCTCCCACCTCCCCATGTCTGCACCCCACCCTCTCCCTATTGGCCTTGGCATGCCCCTACACTGGGGCACAGAACCTTCACAGGGCCAAGGTCCTTTCCTCCTGTTGATGATCGAATTTGCAATCTTCTACTATACACATGCTGCCAGAACAATCAGACCCCTCCATGTGCA
>NW_022196895.1:37792606-37806210 GCF_008632895.1 Mastomys coucha | reverse complement strand
AAACTGATTTCCAGAGTGGTTGTACCAGTTTGCAATCCCACCAGCAATGAAGTAATGTTCCTCTTCTCTACAGTCTCTCCAGCATCTGCTGTCACCTGACTTTTTTATCCTAGCCATTATGACTGGTGTGAGGTAGAATCTCAGGGTTGTTTTCATTTGCATTTCCCTGATTACTAAGGTTATTGAACATTTCTTTAGGTGCTTCTCAGCCATTCGGTGTTCATCAATTGAGAATTCTTTGTTTAGCTCTGTACCCCATTTTGTAATAGGGTTATTTGGTTCTCTGGAGTCTAATTTCTTGAGTTCTTTGTATACATTGGATATTAGCCCTCTATCAGATATAGGGTTGGTAAAGATCTTTTCCCAATTTGTTGGTTGCTGTTTAAACACAAAGTTTTAAATTCCCATCAGCAGTGTATAAGAGTTCCTTTTCTCTCCACATTTTGCCAATATTAGCTACTCCTCTCCTCTCCTCTCCTCTCCTCTCCTCTCCTCTCCCCTTCCCTCTCCTCCCCTCTTGTCCTCTTCTCTCCTCTCCTCTCTTGTCCTCTGCTTTGCCATTTCTCCCTCCCTTCCTTCCTTCCTTCCTTCTTTCTTTCCTTCCTTTCTTTGCTTTTGTTTTTTGGGGCAGAATTTTTCTGTGTTTCTCTGGCTGTTCTGAAATTTACTCTGTGTACTGGCCTCTAATTCAATGATCCACCTGAATGCTGGTCTTTTCTTGATAACCATTCTGATTGGGGTGAGAATCACATTTTTATTGTTGAATATTTAAGTATTTATGATGCTTTATTGTAACAATTAATAGGATCATAGGGCATGAATAATTTTACATGTTTAATCCACATATATATATATATATACATATATATATATATGCATGAGTGTTTGTGTAATTCTCAGAGCTCAACCTCAGCTGTTGGCCTTTGCCTTTCATTTTGTTTGAGATAGGCTCTGTCTCTTCTTACTACTGTAAGCCAGGCTAACTAGCCTCTGAGCTTCTGGAGAGTCTACTGTTTCTGTCTCTCATCTCCTGTGGGTTCACTGGCATTATAGATGTATGCTACCACTTCAGCTTTCCATGGGTTCTTATCATCTGAACATGTGTCTGGCTTACATGATAAGCACGTTATCCACTAAGCCATCTCCCAAGTTCAAGTGTAAGGAGTTTGAAAGCTTATTTAATAGGTATTAGTAACTTCTCCTTTAGGAATAGTGCTGATAGTTGTTAAGTCAAACTGTCCAAAATTAACTGTAAATAGGAGAAAGGATCATGACTAAGGCCCAGGGTTATTCAAGAATGAGAGGACATTTTCTCAGGATGGTTTGATAGAGACAAGGGACTTGGAGAATTCTTCTTCTTCTTCTTCTTCTTCTTCTTCTTCTTCTTCTTCTTCTTCTTCTTCTTCTTCTTCTTCTTCTTCTTCTTCTTCTTCTTCTTCTTCTTCTTCTCCTTCTCCTCCTCCTCCTCCTCCTCCTCCTCCTCCTCCTCCTCCTCCTCTTCCTCCTCCTTCTTCTTAGTTTTTCAAGGCAGGGTTTCTCTGTATAGCCCTGGCTGTACTGGAATTCACTTTGTAGACCAGGCTGGCCTCAGACTCAGAAATCTGCCTGCCTGTGCTGGGATTAAAGGTGTGCACCACCACCGCCTGGCTAGATGTTATTCTTAGATGGTGAAATCAATTAGTCCAGAAAATATCTAGAGACAAATTATCAAAGGCTGAAACTCTCTGTTTGCAGAAATAATGGTCACCATGGACCCTGGGATATTCTGTATGTTTAAGAGGAAAATTGCACTCTAATGTGTAATGTACATTGAAGGCTTAAATTATACACAAACCTGTATATACCCAGCAGGGACGCATTGAGTTTTAGATACTCAATTTTACACGAATGTTTGAAAGACTGATACTAGTGACAATGTGGAATTCTTGTGCTTGAATTATTCATTGATTTGCAAATTATATTACATGCCTACTCTATGCTAGGTATTATTCTAAGTGCTAGTATATGTCAGGGAATAAAATAGCAAAGTTTCCTGCTCTCATAGTGTTTGCATTTCTACAGGAAGAGACAAAATATATGATAAGATTAATCTTTATTCTTTAGTGTTTGGTGTGTACCTGTATGTGTAAGTATTTGTGTGCATTACTAATATGTATGTGAATGCTTATGTGCCAGTGAATATGTATATGAAGGTTTTAGTTTTTTGTCTGTTGTCTTCCTCAATCTTATTTTCTGCAGAGAGGGTCTCTCATGAAAACCAAAACACACTCACTGTTTAATGTAGACTGGCTGGCCAGAAGACACTAGCACCTTCCTGTCTCTACCTCCCCTCACTAAGAATATAGTAATGTGACATCATTTTATATGGCTTTTATATGAATATTGGGAATCAAAACTCAGATTTTCATGCTTATGTAGTGTGGTGGTTTGAATGAGATGCTCCTTATAGTCTCAGGCATTTGAATGCTTGGTTATCAGTTGGTGGCACTGTTTGGGAAGGTTTGGAGGTGTGGCCTTGGTGGAGGTACATTACTGGAGGCTGGCTTTGAGAATTTAAAGGTTTGCAGCATTTCCAATTCACTTTCTCTGCTTGGGACTTATGGTCCAAGATGTGAACCCTGGGTGTCCCACTTCTGTTGCCTTCCTTCCCTCTGTCATGGAGTTTAATCCTCTGGGACTATAATCCTAAGGGAATTTTTTTTTCTATCTTGCTTATGGTGTTTTTTTTTTTTTTTTTTTTTTTTTTTTTTCATGCCAGTAGAAATGAAAGTAATATATACTGCAGGCACTTTGTCAACTGAGTTATTTCTTTAGCTCCCATCTCTAGTCTTTGAGATGCCTTGGCATATTGTCTTATTGACCTATACACTGCAGTCCCATACCATAAGAAAGGGGAGCAAATTGTTAATCCCATTTTGCAATTGTGAGACTGAGTATCATCCCAGGTCAAATAGCTAATGTCTGGGAGAGAGATACCCCTGTGACACAGTATTTCTGGGAATTAGGCACTTGGTCTAAAACACTATCCATTTTTGGTCTTTGGCATATCTTTAAATGAGGCCACCAATGATAGATATCTGCTGATACCTTTCCATGGTCTCATGGTGCAGTGAATCTCAATTGTTCAGTCTTGTTTCAGAAAGTCTTACCTATTAATGTTCATGTGGAGCCCAGATCTTTCAGGTAAGCTAACAAATAGACCAGTGGCAGGTAGGTTACTAGGGAAGTGAAGGTAGCCTTTCAGGGACATAGGGTATTGTTGGCTTATGCAATCTTCCCTGAACTGTGAAATGGAGAGGATACATCTTTTGGGTTTTGCCTTGTCCTTTCATGTACTCTTAAAATAAGTAGTTTGGAGCAGGTGGGTCATATCCAAAGACACAAGGCAAAAGATAAAAAAGGCATCAATAAAATAGGGGTGGGTTGTCCTTCAGTTCACCTGGTTACTCTCCCCATGGGAGCAATTCCTGTTTCTCCAAGTTTGAAAAGATCCTAGTCATCTCTTCTCTTCTGTTGTCACCAACTGCTCATGGAATTTGTCTTTAAAGAGGGTGATCCATTATTCACCCCATCTCTTTCTCTCTTTCTCCTTTTCTTTCTCCCTCCCCTTTTTCCTTCTTTCCATGTACAACCATTTCTATTTGATTATCTACTTGATGCCTTGTACTACGTTAGACATGCCAAAGGTCATAGTCCTTAACTCCAAAGAGAAGAATACCTCATTTTTACTCATGTTTAAGATCAGTATAATAGTAAAACTGCAATATGTATTGTGGGTTTTTTCCTTTTTGCTTGTAACTTTTTATTAGTATATGTTCACTCTACATAATGAGTTTCATTTCGATATTGTCATACTCATCATATATTTTGTTCATGAAGCTTTTAATGATACTCCAACTGAGATGGTTCCTCTAAAGAATTTGGGGAAGTAGCTGTCATGCCATACACCTGAATAATAATCACTACAACCACTTGGTGTTTGTCACATGTTGGTCTTCAGATCAGCTGTTTTTAGTCTACATATTAAGTGACAGGTTCTGCTTATACATATCAGAGATACATACACAAAGCAAGGTCTAGATCCAGAATTCTTTACATGTCTTTAAGGGGAAACTGCCAGCATCAACCAAATGCCAAAATGCCAACCAAAAGATAAAAGACTTGAATGTTCAAGCTTGTCTTTGGGCTGGAAAAAAATTAGATGGCACACCAGACTTCCTATGCCCTTCTTATAAAGGAGACCTTTATGCACTGGCAGCTTTTCTTGACACTTGTTTTAAGAACCAGGATGCTTAATCACTGCTCTTCCTGGAGTCTCTGGGCCAAGAGAGCAGGTGTTAAGAGCTGTTCTGCCGTCTGTGTGAGCAGCCTCATGGAGTTAGGGCTATCACTGCCTGGCTAACTTGGCAGTTCTGGTAGATTAGACTGGAGAGCAGTAATTTGTACTCTACTGGGACCAGAAATAAATTCCATCTACCACAAGCAGAGGAAATTTCCAAGCTACTTTCCTTGTGCTCTATGCTCACCCCTTCCGTCTTCTGATTTGCTTTCTAGCTTCCTGTATGTGTTGCAAGGTGTGCAAGTCCAAGAGCATACTTAATCTTGCTTTCTGGAGAATCCACTCGTTGTTCAACCATTTTACACGAGGATATTGTGCTTTAATATCATTTTAATTGAGAGGCCAGGTCATGACTTAAATCAGGTTCTCCTGTTTTCAATTTCCATTTTCTGCCCATAAAATATTCAGTTAATAGTCAGAAATCACAGTCCTTCCTGAAAGGATAGGAGGAGCTGGCTGTGATAAAAGAGTTTTTGCTTCAAGTTCAGGTAATCATTCAAAATCTCATTAAGAATACATTTCCTGAGGCTCTTTCCAATAGCTGGAGGACGAATATTTAATAAAGAAAACACAGGTCTTTGCAATGGAGTTGGTGGATTGGGGGAGATGGGCTGGTGGAAATGATAGGATGACTGCATGCAAGAACATCTGTCACTTGCCTCTACATCACTCTGTCCTGTGGGCACTTGAGCTATGTTGGATAGTGTAAGTTGCTCTCAACAACTATGTGTATAACATTCTCAAAGTCCTCCAAACCCCAGTGCAGAGGACTTTGCAACTTGGGTAGAGTGAGTATTAGAAAATGAAACTAAAGCTGTAGCCTGGGACCACAGACACATAGGGTTTGAATTTTATTCTTTTTGGGATGAGAAACCATCACTGATTGCAGTAATGAGAGAAGCAGCTAGACCATCTTATTTCCCTACACTCAATATACCAGGGCTCTCATTTCTCTGTTTCTTTGCTTCCACCCATTATTATTATTCCTGTTGTGTTCATATTTTGTCAACTTGTTACACATTAGAGTCGTCTGGGAAGCAGGAATGCCAGTTGAAGAATAGCCTCCATCAGACTGGCCTATAGGCAAGTCTGTAGGCATTATTTTATTGCTTGATGATTGATTTAGGATTCCCAGCTCACTGTGGGTGGAGCCACTCCTGGGCAGGTGCTCCTGAATGATTTAAAAAAGCAAGCTGAGCAAACTATGGAGAGCAAGTCAGTAAGCAGTATTCCTCCATGATTTTGGATTCCTACCTCTAGGTTTTTGCCTCAAGCTCCTTCTCTGACTTCCCTTCAGGATGGATGTAAGCTGTAGCATGTAATAAATCCTTTTCACCCCAAGTTGCTCTTGATCATGGTGCTTAATCACAGCAATAGAAAAGAGTAGAAAAGCTATGTGGTTTATTGTGACACATCTATTTTGCTTTTCCTTATCAATTCGGTGATTACAGTTTCATGTGTTTATTGGCCATATGTACATCAACTTTGGGGAGAAAGAGAGAGGGGGAGGGGGAAAGGGAGGGGAGGGGGAGGGAGAGGGAGAGAGAGAGAGAGAGAGAGAGAGAGAGAGAGAGAGAGAGAGAGAGAGAGAGAGAGAGAGAGAGAGAGAGGAGTGAGAGGGACAGGGACAGGGACAGGGACAGGGACAGGGAGAAGTCTAATTTGTGTCAGTCATTGGCTAGCCACTTAAAGAAAGTGAGTCCTTCACTCTTACCCCCATTTATAGCCAACTATTGTAGAGAGCTACACTTTAGCATCTTTCTCAGAATTTCTAAGTGTTCTCTTCAATGGTTTCCTGTCTTGGTTGTTATTTTTGCAGGTGTGGGATGGAGTAGGTAGGTTGTTACAGAAGCCATCTATTTCTCTTTTTCTTTTCAACTGTGAATCTGAATAAGAAGTTTCCTTGTTCTTTATTGATCATGGACTTCCTCATAGTATCTGGGGACAGCATGGACCATATACATCCATCTGGTCTCTGGCATCAGTCACAAACCTCAGAATGGTCCCCGGTGGCAATGTAGGCCATGGACACTAATGTGGTCCCCAGCAGCCTCCTGGCCCACAGATATCAATACGGCCTCAGGTGGTAGCAGCACATACCAGGGACATCCACAGGGCCTTCAGTGGTAACACGAGCCATGGGCATCAACCCTCCCCTCAGCAGGACCAAGGACGAGACACAGCTCCCAGCAGCAGCATGGACTATGGACATCATCATGAACTCAGGTGGCAGCACTGACCACCCACATCTGCATGGCCTTCAGTGGTAACAGGACCATCAAAAGACATGGTTCAGCCATTTTACACTGTGTAAGCACTGCTGTCTGCCTCCATCTTTCCACCCCCTCTAACAAAAATTCAGTCATCTCCATGGTGATGGAAATTGCGAGCATCATTCTTTATAATTTTTGCCTACATAGTTTTACATGCAGATACCTACTGCAATGCGTCATGGTCTCTGAAACACCATAAATTCTGGACCATTGCTTAGACTTTGTCCATCACAACCATACTTCAGATTTTTAACTCTGGTGTCCATGATGTGATTCCAGATCTGGTTCTTCAGCATCTGTTCCTTCGCACAGTCCAGCAGCTCATAAATGGCATAGGTGTTGGGGTGACCTATTGGAAGCACTGGATCTGGGCCCAAATGGCTGCTCAGTTGGTCAGGCTCCCTAACACTGTGTGGGGCTCTTCCAGGTGGCTGCCCCATGCTGCTGATATATCTTATTTTTACAAATTATTATAGATTAACAACTACTTTCTTGTAATGGTCCTGCTGACCACATTGAGGGGTCTCAATGAACGCTCAAGACAGCAGCTCGGCTCGGCTCACCAGGGGTCTGGAGCCAGCTAGAGATTAAGCCAGAACCGGGAGCCCAGTATTCAAAATAGACTAAAACTTTGATCTGCCCTCCTGCCTGGAGTCCTCGCTTTGATATGCTCGATTCCTGTTCTCACTTATGTGCTAAAAGACATGACTGTTTTGCCTCAAGTATAAATATCCCGTTTCTCTAAGTAAAGATTACACCTTGATAAACATTCTTTCTTGGTGTGGCTTCTTCTCTCTCTTAACCCGCTTATTTCCACAGAAACTCGACTTCCCCAGTTCGTGAATCACCCACGGTATGAAGTGAAACTGCGGGCCGGTTTCCTTCACTTTCTAAATACTTTGAATAGACCAATTAAATTTCTTCTGGTTTTCATTTTTGTATATAGAAAGAAAAATGCCAACTTAAATATAATTATTTAAACTTAATTGATTGGCTAGACTGCTTGGTCAATGGGATTCCCCAGGGTTTACCTACCTCTGCCCCACTACACTGAGATTACCAGAGCCATGTCTGGTTTTTATATGTGGATGCTGGAGAAGCAAACTCAGGTCCTTTTGCTTGTGCAACAAGCATTTAACCCACTGAGCCATTTCCCCAGCTTCAAGAATGGAACCATTATCCCTTCACTTATAAGCTTTGCATCTCTATTCCTTCTGCCTCTGCACAGGCTGATTGATGATTACATTTGATGAGCAGGGCTTCCTGTTCTTTCTGATTTCAAAGAAAAGAAACTTTCCTTCACTTTCTATTTATTCTCATTGATCCTTGTGTTATCTGCACGTTTTTGTAACTCACCTTTATCAGCTTAATGATAATCTTCTTATTCAGAGTTGGTCAGTCTGAAGAAAATAGGTTAGAAAATATTCATCTTAAAGGCAAAATAGCTACTACGCTCAATTTTGACATGCATTTTAATTTTTTTCCATCTAGGTACGAACTTATGTCTTAAACAGAGTCTGATGAAAAATATAAAAATATGATAGTGGCTGTCATTTGCTCATGCATTGATCAGGGGCTTCTGTTTCAGTCTGGGACTTTGTGTCTTATATTCTAGATTAATCATTTGAATTGCTTTAATTTTGGAAATTTAAACTGATAATTTTCCTTCCTTCCCTGTCTTCCTCATTCCCTCTCTTCCTTCCTACTGATAGAGATTAACACTTCCCTGCCTACTCAAACCTCATGCATGTTAGACAGACATTTTAATACAGAGTTACACCCTAAATCCACAACAATCCATTGTTTTCAATTGAGGGTATTGAATTAATTTCTAGTTTGGTTGCTGATATCTTACATTTATAACATCTTTTCACTAGCTTATTTTTGTGGATTGGATACTTATTATTCAATCGTCCTGCTTCTTATCCTTTAGCTGACTGGAAATCACTCTATTTTTAGAGCTTAACCTAGGAATTATAATTTATGGGTTTATTTATTGTGACAGCATTAATTGTCAACTTGGCAGAATCTAGAATTACCTGAGAGACTAGCATCAGGGCGTGCCTGTGACTGATTATCTTGATTAAATTTATTGATCTGGAAAGACCCATCTCAACTGTCAGTGAGACCATTCTCTGGGTAAGGATGGTATAAAACAGAAAACACAAAACCAAGCTGGGTATATGCAATTCTTACCCCTGCTTCCTGACTTTAGATGTAATGTGACCAGCTCATTCAAGCTCTGCTTCCGTGCCCTCTTTGCCATGATGCACTGGGCTGTAGTCCTTTCCCTCTTAAGTACACTTGCCAGGATTTTCTTTTTTTATCATAGTAATAAGAAAAGAAGCTAAGACACCTAATGAGAACATTAGGTGTAACTGTTGATACTTCTTTTCTCTGTCTTCAAGATTAACCCACCTTGGAGCACAAGTTTCATTAACCATTTTCTCAAAGTAAATCAATGAATATAATTTAGGTATTTATGTATAAGTATGTGTGTATGTCAAGACTCAAGTCAGTAATTTTTTTTGCAGTGTCAAGAATTATTTGGGTGTGGCTGAATATCCACCTTCTCAGAGAAAATATTGTATTTGGATGTGCTTATTATTCCCCACTGTGAGGTTTGGACACTTTCTTATTGAAAAATATCCTCCTTTTCCAAAATCTTAACAATGTAAAAAAGAAACCTGAGATATTACTGTACTGTATACCACAAATATGTACAATTGTTGTATGTAAATTAAAATTAAAAAAAAAAACCAGAGATTTTAGTCCATGATACAGTTACTTTGTCATGCATAATGTGAAGTAGAAATCTTTGGTTTCTTTGGAGACTCAGTTGTGTCATGTGATGTTTTTCTGGAAACTGTCTTATGAGAGAGGATGTTTCTGATAAAGCAGACACATGGGAGGATGTTTTGATGAGAACGGATATGTGGCATTTTCTAGAAGCAGCCTAAGAAAAGGAGCATGTGATGTTTTGCTAGAGCAGATGCTTGAGAGAACATGTGATATTTGGAGAGGGTAAAATATAACCTAACACACAGTGGATGATGCTGTGTGATATTGGTTTGCTTTGCCATTCTTTGCTGGTCATCATTGGTCTTCACTGATGATGCTGTGGCGTTGGTTCACCTTGCCGTCTTTGCTGATCGTTGTTTGTTGTGATTTCATAGAGAGAAATGCACCAAAGAACTTCTGGTGGTATGCCAGTGGCTTCTTGCTTCTTCTGTGGATTTGGGCCTATTGGCAGAGCCTTGAGGTTTTTTTCTGGATCTAACTGCCATTGCTGACTCATGAATGGTGTTTGTGAGTGGATCAAGATGCTGCTGCTGTTTCATGTGAACTGAACTGCTGATATCCTGACAAGGAAGATTGAATTTGCTCCAAACAATTATTTATAAACAGGTCCACATCCTTCTTTTCTCTATTAACCTTTCCTTTCTATTACCTTTGGTGGGTGGTGGGCTAAAAGAGAGGTTAAAGCATTGAAAAACCCTTATTAAATGTAGGTTTTGAAAAATCTAAGCTTACAACAATGCCTTGGAACAAGGAGAGACTCCACTGTAAAATCTGAATTCTACATAAGTGGGAGGAAAGGCAAGTGGAGACTGATAGAGGGAGGAAGCGAAGAGCATGAGGAAGGGGAGGAGGAGCAGCAATGGATAGTAGTACCCAATACTTTGTACCACTTCAAAACAAAATAGGTAATTACAGAATAATTGAGTTGTACTTCATTGAGGTTTCATGCTAAAAATAATATTTACTGTGTGAAAATGTAAAGCTCTGCTTCTTTGAAAATAAAATTTAATTCAGAAGTTCTTTAGTCAATTTAGTCTTTGTAAATGTCTTTGTGAGACTCTAAAATTGTTTAATATTCAATTGATGTGAGTTCATTTTCAGTATTGAACCAATCTCTGACACTATTAATGATATTTTGTCATGCTTGCAAACAAGAACCTAGCATAACTGTCCTCTAAGAGGCTCCACCCAGCATCCAATGGAAAAAGATGCAGAGATTCACAAGCAAACATTAGATGAAGCTTTGGGAAGTCTTACATAAGAGTTGGGAGAATTATTTTGGGACATGAAGAGGACAGGGACTCCATAGGAAGATCAACAAAGTCAACTGGACACCTGGGGGCTCCCAGAGACTGAACCACCAAGCAAAGAGTAAGTACAGGCTGGATGTAGGGTCCCTGCATATATGTAGCAAATGAGCAGCTTGATCTTCATATAGGTCCCCCAATATCTGGAGCTAGGTGCTGTCCATGAGCCTGCTGCCTGCTTTCCTGTGGTTCCTGTACCCCCAAATGGACTGCCTTGTCTAGCCTCAGTGGGGGAGGATGCACCTAGTCCCTCAGTGACTTGATGTGCAGGAGTGTGAGGTGTTGGGGGGTGGTTAGTGTGGTGGGGGTGACACCCAGAGGGGAAGCTTCCACTTCTCAAAAAGGAGGTGGTGGTGGCATGGGGGGAGGACTTGTATGAGGGATTAGTGAGAGGAGGGGGGCTGATATTGGGATGTAAAGTGAATAAACAAATTCATAAGTAAAAATGAAGTAGAGTGTAGGGAGGAGCTGTAACTAATCTAGCTAATTTTTGATGGAGTGCCCTAAAAGTTATTTTGGAAAAATCACTGAAATCATTTATTGCCTTTCCACCCTTTCTGTTTTAAAAGAAAAATATTTTCCTATTCTTTTCTTCTCTCCTCTCTTATATGTAAGTACACTGTAGCTGTCTTCAGACACCCCAGAAGAGGGCATCAGATCTCATTACAGATGGTTGTGAGCCACCATGTGGTTGCTGGGATTTGAACTCAGGACCTTCGGAAGAACAGTCTGTCCTCTTAATTGCTGAGCCATCTCTCCAGCTCCCTCTCCTCTCTTTTTCTCCTTTTCTTCCTGTCCCTTCCTATTGTCTTCCATTTCTTCTTCTTTTATTGCTTGCTAAATCTATGTTAATATACGTCAAGCCACTGAGAAACTACAGTTATCAAAGCAAATATTTCTGGAACAGGGTTAACTAAAGCATATTTTCCTATATCATTTTAAGAAGAAAAATTAAATCCTATAGGAAATAAAAGCAAACTTGGAAGAGAAAGGAAATTTTAATACATAGAAATGCCAAGCAATTATATTCAGATATATAATTGCCAAATTTACTGTGATTCTTGGGTGTGGAGGAGCTGGGAAATGGGACCTCAGTATTTGTGTTTTAAAATGCTATCAAGCTAGGCAGTGGTGGTGCATGCCTTTAATCCCAGCACTTGGGAGAGGCAGATTTCTGAGTTTGAGGCCAACCTGGTCTACAGAGTGAGTTCCGGGACAGCCAGGGCTACACAGAGACACCCTGTCTTGAAAAACCAAAAAAAAAAAAAAAAAAAAAAAAAAAAAAAAAAAAAAAAAAAAAAAAAAAAAAAAAAAAAAAAAAAAAAAAAAAAGTGCTATCAAATATTCTGATATCCAGTTAGGAAGTCTCCATGGCTTCTATCTATGAAAACCCCTTTTCTCTGAACTTGATAATAACAATAGATCACCTTCTCCCATATTTATGGAGAACATGCTAAGTGCTATGTACTGAAAAGCCAATAAAACACCTCCTCAAGGGACTTATCATTCAGATGGAAGCCTCAGGCATGGTCTCAAAGATCTTGTGCACAAGTTAAAAAGAGTCCAGCATTGAAGACAGAGGGCTGTTTGAATTCCTCTAGTAGCCATCAGGTTGTTGGTCAATGTATACGGTTGAGGTCTTTGTGCATTTCAAAGACCTTATATATAGATTATATTATATGTATATCCAATACATATCCACCAAACTAATACCTCCCTTCCCACAGACCAAAGGCTTGTTATGGTTTTAGGGTCTGTCGGCCATAATTGAATAAGCAGAAGGTTTCTCTTTCTGCTGATTTAACCAGATATTACAAATTTCTGGCACTATAAGCATATATCAATCTATGCTGTCTTCTACACTTTTCTTATAGCTGCTAAAAATAGAAGCTCAGCCTTGAATGGCTGTGCAGTAATAGACCCATCATGGGTAGAAATATGACTTCCTGTCAATAAATATTTACTACTAAGGTTTGGATTTATAGCAGCAATTACCATCTCCATGTTGATGCTCCTCCAGCGAGTTAATGGCTGCTTCAGCAGCAATTTCCGTCCCTGATCTATTTGGGCCCATCATTAGTTGGAAAGGGCAACAACCAGTAGGCAGGATGGAATTCCGAATTGGGAAAGGACAGTGAAAGGAGATTATACTATACTGCCTTTATGATACGTGATTACAGTGTGTTCCCAGCTGTGGAAACTCCTTCCGGTTTCGGCTTCATGTTCGGCTTTTTAGTGAACTTGTCCCATAGTCCTCATGAGAAAGATCCTTCTGATGTTTTCTATCATTGCTGCTAGTTTGTTTTCTTTGTCAGTGCAAAAGCGCAATGCTCACCTCAAAAGGTTAAGAGAGAGTTTGTTCCGAAGCCAAAGATCAGTGACCATGACCTGGGATCACAGATCTAGGGCATGTTGCAACAGAATTGTTGGAAATGTGATGAATTTCTTATAGCAATAGAAAGAAGGAAGTCATAGAACAAGGCACTCTTGAAATTCATTGGTAGAAACATTAAATAGGTAGACAAGTTACAGCGAAGCGGTGGCATCTCAGCTGTGGGCCACAGGGGTACCTGATGAAATTCTTAGACCTTTGTTTGGTGGGAACAATAGTTTTACTAAGTTAATACATTCTGAACAGTGTTATCTGTTAGACACTGGATGTTAGGCCAGGCACAGAGGTGGGCAGGGATTGGTTATTTAGTGCGACATCAAGATAAAGTGTAAAAAGACAAGGGGCTTGAGCATTCCGCATCCATCACAAGCAAAGTTCTAGTCAATCATCTTTGCAGAAGGGTTGGTAGGAGTTTCTTTGTGGAAAATTTCATTCTTCAAAACATTCACAACTCAATACCATTTGCAATTTTGTGCTCTTTTTTTTTTTTT
>NW_022196895.1:37754261-37792364 GCF_008632895.1 Mastomys coucha | reverse complement strand
CTCAGAAATCTGCCTGCCTCTACCTCCCAAGTGCTGGGATTAAAGGCGTGTGCCACCACTGCCTGGCTGCATGTTTCCTGTCTTTACATCACATGTTTTCTCTTTTCCACAGGGCCCAGAGAACTCTCATCACTGCCCGGCTTTAGTGCTCTTATTTAATCTTTATCCTTCACACCAGAATGTTGTTCATTGAAACCACCAATCCATGCCTACTTATTTCATCCTTGTATCACCAGAACCTAGAAAAATCTAGACCACAGAGTACTTATAAAATATTTGTACAATAAAGGAATTGCTAAAGTGACATACACTGAGTACTGCTGTGTATCTGGTGAGCTAACTCCAAATTCGGAGCAAAATTACTTGTTCTTTCATTTCACTCCATAACAATCTTTTATAATTTTAGGGTGCTATTTAGAAAGAACATTTTGGTTATATCCATTCATTTGTATGTCAGGAAAGGCATTGTTTAACTGGTTTTTGATTGCCTGCCTGTAATCTATCCTAACCCTCCTCCCCCCCTTTTTTTTTGGTAACAGTGTTTTATCTTGTAATACTTTTACTCAAAGCATTCAACAGCACCCATTACTTAGAGAATATTATTGTATTGATTAAATGACTTCTTCTACTTCCATTTCAAAACCTTTCTTTCCTAGTTTTATTTCTTTCTCATTCTCTTCTGGTGAGATTTTGATTGTATAGACACCATTCTATTTATAGAATTCTCTTCTCCTACTGCCTTAAGCTTCATTCAGATATATCATGCACATTGCCTCTTAACATAAGAATGTGAGTGGTAACACAGAATCCTTTTTTCACTCTATCTACTGATAGTCTGTCTATCTATCTATCTATCTATCTATCTATTACTATTATTATTATTATTATTATTGTTATTAATTATTATTTGTTCTATTCCTGGGAATGAAGTATAAGGTCTTGCAGCATGATAGCATGGTTCCTGCAATCTGTCACTGAGCTCTAAAAAAGGATTTATTTTTAATTATGTGTCTGTCTGTCTGTCTGTTTGTGGGTGTGTGTGCATGAGCACAGATGTTCACGAAGGTCAGTAAAGGGTATCAGACTCCCTTGGAACTGGAGTTAGAGGTAGTTGTGAGCAGCCCAACATGGGTGCTGGGCACCAAACTAGTGTTCTTTGTGAAAGTAGTTTGATTTAGTCATGGATCTTTTTTCCATCCCCGAGTACCTTTGTGTCAGGGTGTCTCCATATAGTTCAGGCTGGCCTTACTTAAACTCAAGGTCTTCTAACCTCAGCATTTTTGTATAACAGGCACACCCCACCATAACTGGCTTAAATATTCAACTTTTAATGAAGCATTCAAGATCAATCCAACTTATGGCATTGTTTCTTTCTCACATTGTCTCAAAGTCCAAACAGCCCATGAGTTTTCTTCTGTAATAACATGCACTTATTATTCTGATAATATAATTTTCACATATATCCCACACATAAAAGTAGCACGGGAACCTTGGTGTACAGATTCTTCATACGGTTTCTAGCTTCTTAATTCTGTTTTTAAGAATGAATCTTTTGGAGACCTTGATAATAGAGTTGGCACGCACTGAATCATCCCCTGTCTGCTGGAGTAAGACAGCAAGGTGGCAGGCAACATGGTATCATTCCATGTATACATATTAATTATCTTTGTACGTTAGAAGGTCATATAGTGATGGATTTATATTGCTTAGTCTAAGATATTGAATAGTAGGTCATTTAAGCCAAATGTTTTCTAGTGTGTGAAGTAGTGTGATACTGTATCAGAATTAATTCCGATGATGATTCAATGTGGTTCTATTACTATGTAGTTAGTGACATCCAGATCAATTAGGTGGCATGACTCTGATTAGGTTTGAGTTGAAGCCTACATATAGGCAAGACTGAGTAATACTCTTCCTAATAAAAATAAATGAAAATCAGCATTTTAATAGTAATTGGTAGTCTTTCTATTCAATTGTCAATGCCTAGGCTAATTTATGTATCTCCCTGTTATTTATAGGAGTGTTGTTAGTTAATGAAATGTTGTTATGAATCCTCTCAGACCTAAGAATCTTTCACCAAAATCTAGCTACTTAATTTTCATATCAATATTTGAGCTTGTAGTAGTAACAGTTTCTAATTACTTATGTTCAGCAAGGTTAACTCCCCTAATGTGCATATGTTTTCTAGTATGTAGTATTTTTTTTTGACCATATGGAGCCCTTAATTTGCATTTAGTGTTTGCCATTCATCTTTTCTCCATGGACTAAAGAACATTGACAGATGACTAATCGCTGAGAGAGGAAACGTTGGGGCTCAATAAGGACATGCCACCAGGGAGTAGCAGCAACTTCTTTTGAAAAAAAAAGAGTTTTTATTCTGCCTCTCCAGCTGTTCACATACCTACCTAGTTGAGGGCATTGTGCTGTCTATTTTCCTTAAGTCTCTATTTAAGATTAGATGGATAGATTCTTCTTATGTATCAGTTCTTATGTTGGGGCTCTGGAGGTGGTGTGTATATGGGGGGGATGAGTGTGCTCATATGTATGGACTGTACAACAGTCTCAGAAGAGGTTGAAACATTCCATCCTATAGGGATGCTCCTTAAGCTGGGAAGTAAACAATTCAAAATTCCAGGAAGTCCCTGAAACTGACCAGATCCACTAGGCCCCTCCCTGCTCTGTCAATCATTGTTATGGAAAGATATAAAAACTAAGAGTCACTCTTAGACAAACCAAGTTGCAAAGAGGACTCTTGAGACCAGAGCAGCTGTCAGGAAGAAACAAAAACTAGTAGAGCTGCCTGGGAGAAGCGTAGACCAACTGAGTTAGTTGGACACTCCAACCTGTTCAGCTGCCTGCAGGTTGTGCAGTGTTCTCTAGGATATCAGCTTTGTGATTGTCACCAGTGCTGGGATTGACTTTGGTGATACAACTGTCTTTGAGTTATTACTGCTCCTGTAAGTAACCCCTCACCCATATTCCTGTAAGTAACCCCAGTAAAAGTCAGAGATCACCAAGTTGGACTTTGGTGTTATCTATACTTTGGTCTGTCATGGCATCCCTACATGGGGTGACTATCTCTGTGTGTATCTCCCTAGGAAGAGTTTGTCACACACATGCATGTGTGTAGTTTGTGTATGTGCATGTACATATATGTATGTATGAGTGCATACACATGTGTATATGTGTATATGTGAGTTGTCGTATACATGTATCCCTGCATGTGTGTGTATGTCTGAGTGTGCAAGTTTATGTGTATGTGTACATATGTGTAAGTAGGGTGTGTGTGCTTGTACACATACACACATGTGTGTACACACATGCACCTCTATGTTTGTGTGTGTGTGTGTGTGTGTGTGTTTGTAGTGGAGTTGTCTACATTTCCTTATTCTTTTTGACTTGCTATTGACAAGAATCCTTTGTTGCAGAGTTTGAGGAACAGGATAGGGATTAGAACACAGTTTTCTCTTTTCTTTTTTTTTGTTTTGCATATTTTATTTATTTACATTTCAAATGTTATCCCCTTTCCAGGTATCCCCTCCAGAAACTTCCATCACATTCCCTTCCCCTGCTTCTATAAGGGTGCTCCTCCACTCACCCACCCACTTCCACCTTCCCACCCTGGCGTTCCCCTACACAAAGGCATCGGGCCTTCATAGGACCAAGGCCTTCTCCTCCCACTGATGTCTGACAAGGCCATGCTCTGCCACATATGTAGCCGGAGCCATGGGTTGCTCCATGTGTACTCGTTGGTTGGTGGTCTCTGCTGGGTCTGGTTGGTTCGTATTATTGTTCCTCCTATGGGTCTGGAAACTCCTTTAGATCCTTGGATCCTTTCTCTAACTTCTCCATTGGGAACCCCATGCTCAGTACAATGGTTGGCTGTGAGCATCTGCCTCTGTATTTGTCAGGCTCTGGTAGAGCCTCTCAGGAGACAGTTATATCAGGCTCCTGTCAGCAAGCACTTCTTGGCAGCCAGATTAGTGTCTGGGTTTGGTGTCTGTATATAGGATAGATCCCCAGGTGGGGCAGTCTCCAGATGACCTTTCCTTCCAGGCCGTCTCTACTAGAAACTTTTGTCTTCTTATTTCCTCCTGTGAGTATTTTGTTCCCCCATCTAAGGACTGAAGCATCCATACTTTGTCTTCCTTCTTCTGAGCTTTTGGGCTAATATCCACTTATTAATGAGTGCATACTATGTGTGGGTTACCTCGCTCTGTATGATATTTTTAAATTCCATTGATTTGCCTAAGAATTTCATGAAGTTATTGTTTTTAATAGTTGAGTAGTACTCTATTGTGTAAATGTGCCATATTTTCTGTATCCATTCCCCTGTTGAAGGTATATCTGGGTTCTTTCTAGCTTCTGGGTATTATAAATAAGGCTGCTATGAACATAGTGGAGCATGTGTCCTTATTATATGACCATCTTTTGTGTATATTCCCAGGAGTGGTATAGCTGGGTCCTCAGGTAGTACTTGTCTAATTTTCTGAGGAACAGCCAGATTGATTTCCACAGTTGTACCAGTTTGCAGTCCCACCAATAATGGAGGAGTGTTCCTTTGTCTCCATATCCTTGCCAGTATCTACTGTCATCTGAGTTATTGATCTTAGCCATTCTGACTGGTGTGAGGTGGAATCTCAGGGTTGTTTTGATTTGCATTTCCCTGATGACTAAGGATCTTGAACATTTCTTTAGGTGCTTCTTGGCCATCTGATATTCCTCAGTTGAGAATTCTTTGTTTAGCTCCATTTCCCATTTTTAATAGGGTTGTTTAGTTCTCTGGAGTCTAGGTTCTTAAGTTCTTTGTAAATCTTGGATATTAGCCCTCTATGGGATGTAGGATTGGCAAAGACCTTTTTCCAATCTTTTGGTTGCCATTTTGTCCTATTGGCAGTGTCCTTTGCCTTACAGAAGCTTTGTAATTTTATGAGGTCCCATTTGTCAATTCTTAATCTTACAGAATATGCTATTGGTGTTCTGTTCAGGAAATTTTCTCCTGTGCCCATGTGTTCTAGGCTCTTCCCCACTTTCTCTTTTATTAGTTTCAATGTATCTGGTTTTATGTGGAGGTCCTTGATCCACTTGGACTTGAGCTTTGTATAAGGAGATAAGAATGGGAGGACTGCATTTTTCTACATGCTGACTACCAGTTGAAACAGCACCATTTGTTGAAAATGCTGTCTTTTTCCACCAGATGGTTTTAGCTCCTTTGTCAAAGATCAGGTTACCATAGGTGTGTGCGTTCATTTCTGGGTCTTCAATTCTATTCCATTGATCTTCCTACCTGTCTCTGTACCAATACCATGCATTTTTTGTCATGATTGCCCTGTAATACAGCTTGACTTCAGGGATGGTGATTCCCCCAGAAGTTCTTTATTGTTGAGAATAGTTTTCACTATCCTGGGTTTTTCCAAATGAATTTGTAAATTGCTTTTTCTAACTCTGTGAAGAATTGAGTTGGAATTTTGATGGGGATTGCACTGAATCTGTAGATTGCTTTTGGCAAGATGGCTATTTTTGCTATATTAATCCTGCCAATCCATGAGCATGAGGGATCTTTCCATCTTCTGAGATCATCTTCCATTTCTTTCTTCAGAGACTTAAAGTTCTTGCCATACAGATCTTTCACTTGCTTGGTTAGAGTCACACTAAGGTAGTTTATATTATTTGTGACTATTTTGAAGGGTGTCATTTCCCTAATGTTTTCCTCAGCCTGTTTATCCTTTGTGTAGAGGAAGGCCACTGATTTGTTTGAGTTAATTTTATATCCAGCCACTTTGTTGAAGTTGTTTATCAGGTTTAAGACCTTTTTGGTAGAATTTTTGGGGTCACTTAAGCACACTATCATATCATCTGCAAATAATGATATTAGAACACACTTTTCAACTGGGTAGATTTTGATTTTAGTGTTGGGGGCATCCTTTCATTACTTTAGCTAACTTTTAGCTCATAAAGTTTCTAAACCATGGTTCTGAAGCTTCACATCCAGGTAGAAATGGTGCACACATACAATTTGTCTTGAGTTTATGCTTTCTGTCTGCAAAACAAGGATAATGAATAATTTTTTGTATACTAATAAAAACAGAGAGTCAAGTCACTTAAAGAAATTACAACATAAGTCGAATTGACAAGTTATATTTATCATCTGTAAAAATATCTCAGTGTGAGTCTCCTTCTATTTCATATTGTCCAGCCAGTCACTTTTCTGTACTTTGTTCGTTGAAAAGCCTCCAAAGAGTTTTGATAGATGTTGAGAAAAGGATTCGTAGGAAAGCATACTTAGTACCATCATCTGCCCGAGTTGATCTTTCCAGCACACTAATCACCTATAGGGATACTACGGAGGTAAGTTGACAATGTCCATAAGCCTAAGAAAACAGGGACAGAAGACTTTTGGGTTAAGGGAGTAGGTTAGAGGTTTCCTCTGTGCAATGTGCGCATGAAGAACACCAGGCAAAAAAAGTGATTATATTTTGAGGATAGAAAGAAAGAAAGAACTTTGAGAATCATGAAAGAGGCAATGGGACCACTGCCAAAAACAGAAAAGCAGAGGAAACAGAAGGAAAAATCCAGTATGATGACTTTTCAACCTCTTCCCTGATGGGTGGGGCTGGGGAGAAGCAGGTGTCTCAACTACAAAGTAGATCTGGTGCATTCAAGTAGTCCATAGCACAAGGGATTATAATTCTAGTCACAGTGAAGAAAAAAATAAAAACAATCCTTGGTTCCTAAAAGTCTTAAATCTAGTGTGGCTATTGCCTGGCCAGAGATTCTTCCTGAATGATAGGACATGGTGGGAAAAGAAACCTTTTGTGTTGTTTGCCATTGCACAAAAACCTGTGGACATGTTGGAGTTACCCTGGGAACCTGAAAATGAGGAACAATCATAAAGGAGGGAGGCTGGAGGCACCCTATCACAGTAACAGGATAGGAGTCACACACAGAGGTAGTTGTTGAGATCGGGAAGTTCTATAGAGATGTAATGAGATGTTTAAGCATCTGGCTGCTCAAGATGCATTGTACTTGATGGTTGGGGACTCTGTTTACTGTTGAGAAGAGTAAGCCCTAGTGTTTGTGGGTTACACAGAGGTTGTGAGCTCTGACCTCACAGCAACTGATAGCTCAGATTGGAGTTCTCTTCTGTTGCATGTGCTTTATTATCAGGCATGTCCAAGAGCTCTGAGCCATACCTGGTAGATGACACAATCCACAGTTTCCTTCCTCTTACAGAGGAGAACATTCTGTTGGGAAGGGTCTTGTAGCATTGAGACTGACTGCCATAGGGCCCAGAACTCTTGTTTCTTTTAGAACAGAATTCTTTTTGATCCCTCCACACCCTGGAAATGTTCCTGAGCTCGCCCAATTGGCTGCCCCTGGTTATAGAGACTAGGGTGTTTCTGGGAATTGAAATCTTCCTGGCCCAACCATGCAAAGATCATTAGGGTGATGGCACTTGGAATTGGATCACCAATCAAAGGACTCATCTCGAGAAATGATGAATTCTCAATCTTTCAGCAATTGTTAACTTCTTGTCATTCTTTATCTACAGACAAGGCTTACGATACTTTCCCCTTCTACAGTCAAATGTCTATTGATATTGTTGTTGTTCAAGTCCTGTTTAGAGAGCTATATTGTGGAGGTGTTATGGATATAGCTTCTACTGGTTACCTCCCAGTAGTTGAAGGGAAGTCCATATTGCTGAAGATGTCTTCCACTTTGGACACAGATCTCAAAGGATCCGAGCTGGATCTGACCTGACCGCCCTTTGACTTTTTGGTACCAAAAGATGCAAACAAACTGCCAAAGGAGGGGGAACAACCAACTGGTTATTTGTATGTCTTCTCTTGAACACTATCTGTCCAGGCCATTTGCCTATTTTCTGACTAGATTGATGCTTTGGTTCTTTTTACTTTTTGTGGTACTTGTAATAGAACCCAGAGCCCCACACATTCTAGGCAAGATTTTCATTGTTTCATTGCTGAGCCACTCTTAGCCCTAGTCCACAAGTCTTGATCATGTGAGTTTTTAATCGCAGGAATAGACAATAGATAGGTCTAATTTATATACATTCTACACTAGCAGGGCTAGACAATAACTTGTACAATAACATGTACAGCCCAAGGATCCAGGCAATATTCAACAATCTGAAATGTTGTTTTCCACTAGAGTGCACTGGAAGCTAGTGTGTGTTACCATGCTGCCATCTAGTTCAGGGTCTGGCCTCTGAGTTATTAAGTGAGATAACTGAAAGATGCTTAAATGTATAGAACTGGCTGCTTGGAGCTCTGTCAGGTTTCAAAGTTCATTTCTGTTTTCTGTGATGACTTCTAACTCTGACCTGAGGCTTCTAACTTATTTTCTTTTGAACATAAAGGCTTAAGACAGTTTGACTTCTCTTGTGGATTTACTATTGATTAATCTATCATAGAAAGGCTGTGCTCAAGGAGTAAATGGTAATTGACAGTAAGTAACACGACTGACTGGCAGGACAGTCCTTTACTGAATCCATAAGTGTGTGTGTTATTGCTCTTAAACTTTACTGCCCACTAATTAACATGTGGTTAATTTAGTTTAAACACTAGAAAATACAAAGTAAAAATTTCTCAAAATTTTCATTTATTTAGCAATAATCACTTCTAAATTTTATAGTTGAGAAATAATGATGATTTTTTAAAAATACTTTTTGAGTCATGCATAGTATTGTTAATAAGTGTATGCAAATACAGTCCTGTTGTGGCAATATTGTTTTGAGATTAAGGTCGTTTCCAACTTTTGCTTTTATGAGTGACTGATGAAAATCTTCACACATATATCTATGAGCTTTTTACATATTTCCTCTTAATGTATTTCCTCTTAATATAGCTTTTGATGTGATCACAATTCTTCAAAGTAAATTGGGATGAAAGTCAAGAAAGAACAGAAAAATAAGAAAATATGAGCTATATTTTATAATCACTAAAATTATGTTAATGTTATTCATTATTCATGATATGGGATAGATATGCCCAGACTCAAAGGAAAACTCAGAATACTTATCAGTGAAGGCAGAAAAAAAAACCCTCATTGTCATTATCAGCATGGGAAACAGGTGTACTCAGGCTTTGTACCACTGTGCACTGATGCATATTTTCTGGAAATTATTCTTAAGTTACAGATTCAATTTTTGTTCTGAAAATTTTCAGCGCATAGCAACCTGAAGAGAATATTACAGTGAGCCCTGATGTATACATTCTCAAGTTTCAAAAATTAGAATCCCATAGCCAGTCTCGATTCCTATCTACCCTATTCACTAGCTATCTTACTTAGGATTTTATTGATGTGAAGAGAGACCATGATCATGGCAACTCTCAGAAAGGAAAACAGTTAACTGGGGTTGATCTATATAGTTCAGAGATTTAGTCTATTATTGTCATGGTGGGAAGCATGGTGACAAGCAGGCAGACACAGTGCTGGGTAACTGAGAGATTGAGCCCTATATACAACAGGAAAGGACAGTGAGCAAATAGGCCTAATTGGATCTTCTGAAACCTCAAAACCTACCCTCCTCAGTGACACACTCCTCCAACAAGGCCATAGCTACTCCAGCAAGATCACACCTCCAAAAATGTCACTCACTATGGGAGTCTGTGGGGGCCATTTTCAGTCAGACCATCACACTAACCACTCTATTCAATTACTTTGAGATGATCCCATGTCATATGATGCCTTTCACAACTCTTGAAGTACTATAGGCCAATTATAAGCATGCCTTTAAAGTCATAATTGTAACACTGGTATGAAATCTAACGATTGAGATGTAATTTTTTTTTAGTATTGCTAGTTTTCAAGCTTGTCACATTGTCTCCTATGGTTTGGTTGCAACAAACTCAATTAGGGTCACTGATTTTAACTAGGTGATAGTTGTCTTTTGTTTCTTTTGGAAATTTAATTAAAAATTGATACATAATAATTATACATGCTTACAGTGTGCTGTGATTTTAATACTTGAACACAATAGATGAGGATCAAATTAGGCTAATTAATGTATCCATTACCTCAAATATTAGTAATTTCTTCATATTGAGAACAGTTAAAATCCTCTATTGTAGTTAGTTTAAAATACACAGTGAGATATTGCTAATTATAATTAAAGTTACTGTGCTGTAAAAATTGAGAACTTTTTAATTGAGAATTTCAGAGTGTTTTTTAATCAAATACTCCCATTCCCATTCTTCCAATTCTTTTCCTGCACATTGTGTATGGTATTAGCAGGGTAGATCCCTCCTCTTTCCCTTCCTGTCTTCTCTTTCACTCTTTTTTAAAAAATTGGTTTCAATTTATTGGATTTGTTACTTAGCATTCAAAATGCTTTGTACATTTAGACTTGAGTTTCCTAAAAGTATAGATGAAAACCACTGGACATTTTAACTTTTTGCAGTCTCAATCAAGTGGCCCCATTTTTTTTTCTTACAGTTGTTTGTTCAGATCAGCTCCTGGGTCTTTTTCAAATGAATTTAGCAGACTCTCCTCAGTGTTCTGACCCAAGATATCAGAGGTTCATTTGATGGATTTCCTACCACATATTTGCTCCTCCAAGTGGCTCTGATTCCTTCATATTGGAAATGATATTTCAAAGTCACATTCTGGTATTGCAAATGCTATTTGCTTCTAGGCTTATCATTATTACAATACCTTCTCCATTTTCAAACCTATGCAGTGTTGAATTTTACGAAGTTAAAGTGCATCATAGGTTTTACTGATATTTCCAAATTATAGTCTGGAATATAAGCTTTGTACCTTACAGTATCAAATTTGCATCCATTTCCTGTCTCTTATCTTGGATGTATCTACACTCAAGGGATGCTATTATTATTGTTTCTTGCTTAATCATAACACACACACATATTAGAATAGACTTATAGGAATATCAACCCTATTTTAAATAATGTGATTACAAAAAGTCACTTTTATTTTCTTTTATTCCTCTGGGAAGGCATAGTCAAATGCCTATTTCTGATAGACCAATCGGATAGTTCTTTGTCATCATGTAAATAGCTCATTAGGTTTCATATTTTAGTGGTATAGATTATACTACTATATTCATCTTATTTTGTAACTATTCAAATCTATCCTTTAAATTTAAAATTTTAAAAATTAAAATATAGTTATATCAATTTTTCTTTTCCCTTTCATTCTTCCTACCTCTACACCCCACTCCTTGCTCCCTTTCAACTTCCTGGCCTCTTTTTCTTTAATTACTATTGTACCCTATACAAATGAATATGTAAATATATGTACAATCTGCTGAGTCTATTCATTGCTGATTTCAGGACTGACGACAGGAACTGGATAACCCATTTAGGGCTCATTTCTGGGGACAATTAATTCCTATTCTTTCAGCAGCTGTTACTTGCCTGTAGTTCTTTATTCTAGGGTAGAACCCTGTGAGATTTGTCTCTTCTACAAGCATGTCTCTTGGTATTGTTGATATTATTCTTCGGGCTTGTGTAGGCAGTATATTGTTTTGTTATTATAGTACTATGAGGCAGCTTCTCTGTTATATCTAGTAGTCAAAATTTCACTTCCTGGTTCTCTAGCACTTACAATTTTCCTGCTCCCTTGTCTATGATGCCTTAGGTTCTGGAGCTGTTATGTTGTGACATGTATTCTTTGGGACTAGGCATCCCACAATTAATTGTTTTAATATTTTGACCAGTTGTGGTTTTCTGCAGCTAGGTCTGTCTGCTGTAAAAGAGAAGTTTCTTTGATGGAGGATGAGAGACACTCTTACTTGTTTAGGAATTATATCAGTTTGGAAAAGTTGTAGGTTGTCCCCTCGTGTCTGTTACCTTACCAATCATAGGTGATCGGTATTTCCAATACCAGGTCTAATTTCCCTCCTGTTGTGTGGGTCTTCAGTCCAATTAGGCAGAAGTTGGATACCATCAAATACCACTATTTCACTTTTAGGAATATTATGCCATGCTAGACATTGTGTGTTGCGTCCACCCTGACCAGCAAGAAAGACGCGACCTGAGAACTCTTCCTTTTAGCAGTTTATTTCAGGAACCTTTTAACAATGTTTCTCCTCCTGCTTCTACTGCTACTTCTGCCTCCTGCTTTTCCCTCCTGCTTTCTCCTGCCTTCTGCCTTCTGCCACTCCTGCCTCTGGGGAGCCGTTACTCAAGCTCAGCCTTCCGGCCCACCCTCGGCCGTTGAGTACTCCAAAGCTTAGCCAATCCCAATGGGCTACGTGGCAAAAGCAGATAGGTCACCAGATGCAGAAGCAACCAATGGCAGCTAGCTTAGCCAAATTAGTTTACCAGGCGGCTCACTCTCGGGGCTCGGCTCTCCACAATTGTGGCGGTTCATAGGTCTCACAGCACGATAGGCCTTTTGATTGTTTCTCTCCTTAAGTAGTTTGCACAGCAACTTCCATTTTCCTGAAATCAGGGAAGGGGATTTCAGGGCGTGTCCAGCTTAAAGGGCATATCTTCTGAGTCCTTTATCTAAAATATGTGGTATTTTCAGCCATACAGACTTACTGTCAGTCTCTGGAAATGAACCAAGGGCAACATCAATATCATATATTATTTGGGGAGTCTATTGGATTCACCTAGCCAAACACTCAGGAGGATATTTCTTATGCTTGGTACTAGAGGGTATTTTGTTGTTGTTGTCCTTAGTGTATGGCTCTTGGTTTGGACAGAAAATTGCCAATTCAAGTGGCATAACTTTATTAAATATGTATGGATATGTGTTAACTATACACATATGTACTATGTGTCATTTTAGGTAAATATAATACAGTATGAATCTTTATGGAGTTTTCAAACATTCTTAGGGTTAGTTTTCCTTTCCTTCAGTATTGACTTCCTGTATCTCCTCTCCAATTAATGCCCAACTATTTTCTATTTTTTCCTCCATATCAACTGTAGCCTGCAATTACCCTCCCTACCACTCCTGAGCCAATACATATTTTTGGTATTAAAGCCATAAAACATGATTAAGATGTGTATAGCTTCCACTTTATTTCCTAAACCCTGTACCCATCTTTTACTTGTAATAACCTGTTTATGAAACTTTTATGGTTTGATTTTCAAATTTTCAAAGATATAAGCATTGATTAAACCTATCCATGTTCTATAATGCATACAGCAAGCTTTGTACCATGAGCTCAATTTGAGTTTTCATGCTTTGTATTTTGCTATCTCTCCATGGTACTATGTATAGATAGTTCCTATTCCTTGTTTACAGATTCATGACAACCATTGGATTTAACAAGTCTTATGCTGATTAGTAATATAGTGTTCTGAGTCTTTTACAATTATAGCTCACACTGTGTTTAATTTATGAGCCACTTTTTAGCCAGCTCAAATGTGCATTTCTCTAGATAGAAATATCTCAGAAGATATTTCACCATCTCTGAGCATAATTGGGGAAGTTGTACTGAATGAAGGATGAGCTGGGAGTGAGGCACATTTGTCAGAGAGTGGATTGGTACTATATTATAAGTAGGTCTCTACTGTAGCACAGCAATACTCAATGCCAATGTAAATGCTGTGTGCTTTACCCCCGAGGCCATGAGCACCAGGGGAAGTTTTGAGTGTAGGAGTCAGATTCTCACTGGAGGACAGATAAAATGCTGTAGCTCAACTGCTCTGATAAGGAACACATTTCCTGGAAGGGTGCCTCTCATAGCAAGCTCACCATGTTTATTTCTTCCTCATTTAGTATGGCATATTTGCTACTATTCTGGGGTGGGGTGGGGGAAGAAGATTGTTTGTATAATCAAGAAGGCCTGAGTGCTTTGTCAGCTAAAGTGCCCTGAAACCAAATGGCATGGTGCTCCTGTGAACGTACTAATTTCACATTCAAATGACAGAGGGTAGCATTCGCCATAGCCCACTTTACCTGAAAATCGCTGAATCCTCACTTTGTTTCTCCTGTGAAATGGTCTCTCCTTCAATGTAGGAAAGCACTTGAAACTTTGCTTTATTGTTCTCATCTCTGTGTTTTGGAGTGGATATTTGGTCCTCGACTTTCTTTTTAAAACCCAGCACTATAATTTTAGGGTAAAATCAACATGTATTTCAATTTCTTCTCTGGAAATTAATGTTAATCTTCCTAGACTTAGGAGTCCATGTTTCTGTATGCTTTTGACATCAGTGGTTTTCCATGACATTAAGTGATCATGAACCACTTTATGTTCCCATCATTCTGAATAGGGCCATTTATACCCCAGTGTACTCACAGGCTTTAGTTAACATCAGTATTTTTCTCACAGAAGGGACACACTATTGGGAATAAATTAGGCAGAATTCTAAAACTTATCTGGAATAAATGATGAAGATAATTTAAAAAAGTAGGATGAGAATTTTCTTAAAACTACTAAGATGCATTTGTAAGTAACAGTAATTTCATAAAAGCAAGTATGAATACAAGAAAAAATTGGCCTATTGATGGATTCCTTAAAATTTAGTTTTATTGAACAGCTATGTATTGATGGTAGACACCATTCTTCAGGAATGTTACAGGCTCTGATAATACGAGATAGTGCAGATTGCTACTCTCCATGAGCTTTAGTAAATGGAAGACATAATAAGTAGAGAAACAATCATAATGCATGAGAAACTATTTGAAGGAGATGGAGAGAGGGCCAGTGGTTAAGCATGCATTCAGCTTTTCCAGAGGAGCCAAGTTCAGTTCCTAGTACACATATTGGGCAGTTCCCAACCTTATGTAACTGTAGTGACACACAGACACATACACCACCACCACCACCACCACCCCAACACCTCATTATGTGAAGAACTCTCATGATCTGAGAAATCACAGTTCAGGAAGAGAAAATAGCTTTACACCAAGACCAAGATGTAGATCCCACATACATGCCCATCAACAGATGAGTGGCTAGGAAACCTGGACCTGGGGATATTATGATAGGCAATATACACACACAGAAAGAAAAGTATGTGTTTTCTCTTTTTTAGAAATGAATTATTTATTTATTTACTTATTTATTTACTTACTTACTTACTTACTTAGTCACCCGAACTTCATGGGTTTTGATTGTGGAGGTAGAGTAGGTTTGTCATTTGCTGTCCTCAGCTTTGAGCTCTCAGAACTAAGACAATTTGTTTTAATATATACAATGCATTCCAAGTAGAAATGCTTCCTTTTCTTTAAAATACATCTATTAGTTTTGAGCTAATCTATTAGTTTGAGTCAATAGGAGCTAGAGAGATTGCTCATCAATTGAGAGCACTTGCTGCTCTTGCAGAGGACTCAGTTTTGGTTCCATGGAGAATATCCATGGAATATCCATGGATATTCAAGAATGGATCTCAAACCAGTGACAAGAGTATACCATAAATATGAATAGTGATAGACACATGTGTTGTCTCTGCAGAATACAATAGCCTTACATCAAGTATTAAAAAGAAAATCCTGGAATTAATATTTTACCATAAAACAAGACTGTATATGAGAAGGAAACATGAAGGCATGTATGTGATTTTCAAGGAGGAAATTATTTTCTAAACATGAAGTAGGTATAAGAAATCAAAGAGAAAAGAAAAAAATGTGGGCAATAAATATGCCAATGCACATGAAACTGAAAAGAAACAAGACAGAGACACATCAACATAGCAGTAAGATGCCAAAGACAGGAACAGTTTATAATAGGGTGGATACAAAGGCCTCAAAAGTTAGGGAACCGTTTTAAAATTTGCTAGAAATAAGGCGACTCTTACTGAGAAGAAAAAAAGCCATATGCTTTTTGTCTACTAAGGTAGTCAAGTAAAAAGGATTCTATGCAAGGCTGGTACTGTGTAGTCTGGCCAGGTTTGGGAGTTTCTTGTGTGACTAATTCTCTTGTAATCTTTCATCTTTATTTTTGAGGGGCTACATTGGCAGTATTAAAATTAAGTGGTACCTTATGTGTGGTTAGTGATTTGACATTGCTCACTTTCTACAGTGAGCAATCAGAGATGGGGATAAAAGTTCAGATGCATGTATAGGCCTCCCAACCGAAGTCTTCAGCACCAGGGGAGGACTAGAGCAGAGATCTGAGACTGCGTAACCCTTGAAGATCACGCTTCTGCAGCATTTAAAGGAGCAGGAGAAACGCTTGTAATATAATGCGAAACATAAAATCCAGAGCTTTAAATCCTCTGTGGGTAAGTATTTTGAGCAAAACCAATAATTCTGTGTTTATACTGCCAGCCACAGCTCATTTGCACGAGCTTTCCCACTACGTCTGGAAGAAAATACAAGCAGCCATTGGCATGGGGATGAACTTGAGCTAAGTTTAGAGATGAGTTTTATTTTCTTATTTTCTGAATATTTTATAAGTATATATTACTTTTATAGTAAGTAGAAAATAACTACTATTTTTGAAACAAAGGCATCCCTTGAAAGACAACTGTGCACATTTCAACAGTTCTTATATTGTCACATACTCATTTTCTCCTGCACCTGACTGCTGTTGGTCCTGTCTTACAAAAAATGGAAGAAATTTATTACAATTATTATTGTTGTTGTTGTTGTTTTTGTTATTGTTTTCGAGAATTCAGGGGTTTCATGTGGGGGAAGGAGTGAATGAAGGTGTAAGAGGAAGTGCTTTTTGGAAACTGAAAGAGATTTGGGTCCCCTGGAGTCACCTGCTAATTCATTTATTTTAACATGTGCATAACTCAGTCATTGAATTATCTTAATACTACTTGCATTGTTTAAAATACTGTCAGAGGTTAATTCTTGATAATAATCTCCTATATATAAACACCAGTAGGAATATAAGAACAATTTCTGGGTGGACCAAGAAGCTCTCTTGAGTTCTCATACTTTAAGTATGCTCTAGGACTGAAGCAGCCATACTGAATATATGTTGGGGAATAGACATTTTCTTCAGGTGGAGGAAAGGCAGGGAGGAGTTGTGACACATGATGTTCTTTGCCAGCAGGGCAATGCAAAAATAACAGAGTTTCTTAACATCATTGTGCTTGCATTTCTTTTGCTTGTGCCATGGAAAACACAGTCATCTGTTGGATAAATACGGCTATAGGACACTGTAACATTGAAGAAGAAGTGGTCCTGGGATGCTGCTGCTGACATTGAGTGTGACTGGGAGAACAATGTCAAAAACTGTAAAGGTACTTGGCATCAATGAGCTGCTGGACAAGACATGGATGTCCTGTTTTTCATGAGGAAACTGCAGACTTCTTGCACCTAACACTGTGGAGTCCAAGAAGAAACCAGCAGCATAAGAAATTCTCTGCTCTTTCTGAGCTAGTGGCTGCCAGCATGACAGGAACAAAGCTTCCAAATGTTTTTTATCGGCTATCATACTTCAGAGTGAATTACTCAGTGATATTTCAGGGGGCTGAGAAAATGATCTTCAAGGAGTTTTCATCCAGAGTGACTGAGTCATAAGGAAAAACGTGAGTTAATTACTAGGGAATCAAGGAAACAGAAATGATGTTTTACAGTTAGGTTACATCTGGATAAGGAAGATGTGATTGGGCTATTTGTAAAGTTTGCTCAGTGTACCTTACTATAATGTAATAGGAACCCAGAAAGGAAAGATAATAAAATTGGTTATAAAGTATCACACTTTTGCAAAGCGCTACAGAAAAGCCAAATCTTACTATTGATGATCTTATGGAAATATCACTAAGACTAGATTCTGTATTGCCCCAAAGATATATTTTAGTATCTCCTGCAAAATTAGAGCTGAATTTTATGACTCCCCTTTCATGAGTATTTGCTCTGTCAGCAGAGGCTAAGTGATGATGCACAAAGAGGAGAAAGTCAAACTGACATCATCTTCTCTCTAGTGCTAGGCTGATGTACAAAGCGTTCCGTCCGCCAGAGATGGAAGGGTACAAATAAGTGCATTTGTCACAAAGAGGGCGACACCTTCTCACGGAACTAAACAGAATCACTGCTGCAAATACACCACACCCCAAACACTTATTGCCCAGATCCAAGGCATCAGGGAGTGGCCATGTGCACCCTCCCAGGGGGAGAGCTGATTGCTTGTCAATGTAAATGGGATGTGGCTATATCTATGTTTTCTTCTGTTGTCTGGCTCTGTGCCAGTGTAGTCCTTTCATTTACCACAATTACCCAGCCATAGGCAATGACTCAACATTCATTCACAATACCTACTCGATACTCTGATCTAGACTCTGATCTAGGATGGTCTGTACAGTCTTACAGTAACTGATGCTTAAGACTCATTTCCATGGGACATTGAGAAACAATGGATAGAGGTTCAGAAAGCTGTAAGCATAAGGCACAAGTGTTCTTTGGGCCCGAGCTTCCTTATTAGCACCAGTAGAGGGGAGGAGTCAGTGACATCTGAGTTTTCTTTCTTTCTTTCTCTCTTTCTTTCTTTCTTTCTTTCTTTCTTTCTTTCTTTCTTTCTTTCTTCCTTCCTTCCTTCCTTCCTTCCTTCCTTCCTTCCTTCCTTCCTTTCTTTCTTTCTTTCTTTCTTTCTTCCTTCCTTCCTTCCTTTCTTTTTTTTGTCTGATCAAGCTCCAAAAACTTTACTTCAGGGATGGCAATATAAGCACAAGCAGGAGAAAGCTTCAGGGGGAGGGAAAGAGCCTGGGAAAGGGAGGGCTGGTGGCAATCCTGGAACCAAGGGTCACAATGTCCTCCACACCCACCAATATTCTGTTAGACTACACCTGTTCTCTCAGGGTTGTAAGTGTAAGCTAGTAATTTTTCACTAGGCCATGGTTAAGGCCATGGCTCCTGGCATCTCCTCCATTTTTATTATTTTTAATTGAGGCCTTAAGGAACTGAGGTGATCATGTAGTTATCTCTTCCGTGGACATGTGGGCTTTAACTAGTAGGGGTAGGGGGAACACTGACCTGATTCCTCCCGTGGGTTGGATTGCCATTACGTCCCACAGTCATGGCTCTTGGTATCTTTTGTGGAGGGGAAGAAGAGCCTTGGAAAATCCTTAGGATAAGGTTAAAGGACAGATTCCAACCTCCTTGCAAACCAAGTTTGTCTCACGGGGAATCCAGAGACAGCCTGGCCTGTGTGGGACCTTCCCCTGCTGTGCTTATCCCTGGTGCTGATACTGGATTCATTTTTTCCAGAACCAGTATGCATATCCTATGCAGCTCCTAAAGGAGAATTATTGGCCTCAGGTTCGGCAAGCCCTCTATTAGCCAAATCAAGTCTATGCTAATGAATTTACGAGGGTCTTGATGTCATGGAGTCAATCTGCTGTTTTATAAAATCAGTAATTTTGTTAAAAATGAAAGGCCACAAAGTTACTAACAATAAAATGCTTATTAAAGGTCCAAGGAGGAACATCTAGAGGGTGAACGTGGAGGACTTCCACCAATTATCAGCAGCGGCTGAAAACTGTTTTTTCTGGAGTTCTAATTTAAGTTTGTGTAACTGTTGGACCCAAGTCTCCATTAGGCCGGGCTCATTTACATGCAAACAGCTGTCTTTTTCAGAAATAAACAGGTGCCACCCTTTCCAGCAGTCAGCAATTCAAGTGCTGCTCATCCATTCCACTGGCATAGGAGAATCATCCACGGAAGGTCCCTCTTTTTCCAACTATCTTCATTTTCCACCCGGTACAGCTTTCCTGTCCCCACTGTCAGGGCACTCAGCAAGCTCACAGGTCAGCACGTCACACCAATCACTCTGGCAGCTAGTAAGCTCTTGTAGCATTCTGTGGAATAAACACAAACATACCCTCTTCCCCATATTAAACACCCGATCAGTTTCATGCCATATGCAATAAGTGGATCCTTCCATCTCACCTAGACATGACTATGCCTAGTTGTAAGCTGCTGAAATAAAAAGCGTGATTTAAATAATATGCACAGTGATATAATTCCCCTTTTTGTTTTGTTTTGTTTTTTTAAAGCCAATTTTTCAGAGTGCCATGCACACGTTTAACAATTTCTTGTCCCTGCAAATTATCTGGAGTCTCAGTAATATGGGTAAATTAAGTATAAATCCTTGAGAATTAACACCATTATGTGGCACAATTAGAAACTGGGGACATTGAGAACAAGTCTTTACAATTTGAGATGCACATTCTTTTAAAAATTATTATCTCATAGTCATTACTATTTTGATGATGTAAAGAATGATATTATATGGCCAATTGTTCTTGTGTCCTTTAAAGGAACAGTACTTTCTCTTAACTTGAGTTGCATATGTATAAACAATTTAAAAAGTTGAGAATTAGCAGTATCTAAAAAAGGAACAATTTCAAGCAATTGTTCCTTTGAGCTATCTATCTATCTATCTATCTATCTATCTATCTATCTATCTACATTGGCTATCAGTATACAAATTAAAAGCTTGATTTTAGCATTTTTAAAAAGTGATTACAGCACATAGTTCAATTATTTGTGCTGAAGTAGAGGGAAAATCATGAGAATAAACGTGATCTTGTAAGAATTGAGCAAACAGGGACACCTCATAAAAATACTAGGAAGCCAGGAATGTCCATTAAGCTTAAAGTCAGAGAGCTTCAAAAGAGTTTACTGAATGAACATTCATCCCCAGGAGATGCCCTAATTGCAGGGAGTAATGTTCAGTTCTAGGAAATGCCCCCATTAGGGCGTAGATCTCTCCCGTTATCTTCTCCTCACCTGGGGCACAAAGGGCAATGGATACAAAGAAAAAACGAGCTCCACCAATGAGGGATAACCAACTCATGCTGTAAACCTATGTTCTTAAAGGGTATAAAAAGTGTGTGCTTTTGTTCCTCATGGTCACCTTTGCCCCAATTGCAGGACGACCCCAGTATACTGGATCATTATTAAACCTCTTGCTTACTGTATTGATCTCCATCTCTGTGTCTTTGTGAGTGAGACAACATCCTAGATGTAAGACTCAGTTCTCCGAATCTTACAATCTAATCACATATACTTCTTTCCCATAGAAGGGCTGCAGATATATTCTTTATGGGATGCATACACAAATTTATAGGAAATATATTATCAATTTTGCCTAAAAAATTTGCTATGTAATAAGCCAAATCAATCAATGTTCTGCAATAACCAATTTAATTGCTGTTTGAAACAAGGAATAGAAGTCTCATCAGGTTTTTAAGACATTCTTTCCAAAATACTTTCATGATTTTATCCTATAATTCTTTGTTAACACCACAACAGCTTCATAATAGGATGTTAAAACTTTACTTGGAGATAAGAAAAGATGAATCCACATTAATGGTCCCTTTTACTAAAGGACTGCTGTGGGCTCATGAGTAGCAACAATGCAAACAACCAACAATTGATCAGTCTATATAATATATCTGTTGGCTAATCGCTTTCTCTGTTTTCTGCAAAGCTATTCATCCCTCATCAGTTAATTGTTGAGGGAAAAAGGGGGATTTGCATCCCCCTTGAGAATATCAAACGGAGGTTTAAGTTCTCCTGTAGTAAGCTTAAGATGAGGTCTTAGCCAATTAATATCTCCTAGCAACCTTTGAAAATCATTTAGAGTAAGCAAATTATCTTTTCTTACTTGAATTTTCTGTGCTGCCATTTGTATAGCATATAACTGAGGCCCCAAATATTGAAAAAGACATTGCCTTTGAATCTTTTTGGAGCAACAGCTACTCCAAAATTTTTAAAGTTGTTGTATAAGAGCAAAGGCAGTAAAATTTCTTTTTAGAGGAATTAGATAATAACAACATAAACTTAAAAATTCAAAGTCCTAGCTTCTTGTACTGAAGCAGAGACAAAAAACATTTTTACATAATTTAAGGTTATTAGTCATTTTTAAAGGTAAAATTTTCTAATAATTACAAGCTCACTAGCAGCAAACCCTTTACAAATACCAGTATGCAGAGGAAAAAACAACCTTCTAAATAGACAATAATTTTATATGACTTAGGCAGGCCAGATTGTAATGCCTCTATAAATTCCACAGCCTCATTGACCTTTCATAAATCTTAAATTTAAATTTTGTTTTGAACAACACCTGGATAGATCAGTGATAATACTGTTTTGTCTTAAATAACAATTCCCCAGAGGCAAGGAGAGGTGAGGCCACAAAAACTTCTCTAGGCAGGGTTTGTAAAGCAAAAGAAATGCCATACAAGCCTCCCTGAGGCTGCTCTTTGCTTCATATTAACTCAAATGTAAATATTTCTTAATCTGAGTATACCATCTGAGTCTTTGCCCAAAGATTATACCTCCTGCAGTGAGGACAAATTCCAGGGGAGCAACTCTGCTGTTTGTCTATGCCTCTAATATTTGGACAGTTTTTCTTAAGATGATTTATACTGAAAACATTCCCTATAACCTTGATGCTCTGAAAGCATTGCTTGTACATACTGTAGTCCCCTGCAAGGCAGCAATCACAGTTAGACTCTGATTGTACGAGGGTCTAATTTTTGCACAAAGATGAATATATCTAGATAAGTCTGTCTTTGCTTTGTATGGACGGATGGCTTCAGAAAGTTGCATTAGCGTTCTCATAAGACAATTCTGTAACAAAAGGAACCCCTTCTTGAGGGTCTCTGAAGATTCTACTAGCTGTTTTTAGTAGTACCATCTCCTTGAAACAGCTTGATACCAAATAAATTCTCGCTGAGAGCTCCTTTCCAACCTTGAGGGGTTAAATTTTGCTTCTACTATTGTATCCCATAAAACTTGTTTTTAAAAGAGGCAGCAGGCCCATACTGGCCACAATTGTTTTTAACTATTATTACTCTTGTAATCCTAATTACAAAATATGGGTGAGTTAAGAATCTTGAGCTTGCGATGCAAACTGCAGCCAATGTAACACTGGCAGTTTCACCATAATTTTTGTTTCTTTTGTAATATTAGAGCATTATCATAACTTTGGAAAGCAATACCCAATTTTAACAGTATAAACAATCTATTCTTTCTAAAATCAACACCAAAAACATTACACTCATGTTACAAAGTTTTTAAGTGTCTCCCTACTTTTAAACTGCAGTCACCAAGCCTGGGTCATTCTGATATGGCGACCCAGAGAACACCAGAACTTTGGAAAGCAAAACTCAACCTCCAATAATTAATCCAGTCTCTCCAAAAACACCAAGTGAATCACCATGCTACAAAGTTTGGCTGCTAGTTCCTGCACATGGAATGCAAGACATTGCAGCTTCCAATGCCTCAAAAAGTCACTGTTGTAATCCTATCCTCTATAAGTCTGTTTTCTAGGATAAGAATTACATAAAATATTACCCAATTTAGAAGTATCTCAGAGACCTGTTTCCTTGGGTTGGCTCATGCCACGTGTTGTAATTCTAAATTACTCTAACCCAGATTTACCAGTTTTAAGCCAACTTTCAGTTACCAATGTTACAAAATTTTAATCATACCCGATAACTTATAAGCCAATAATCTATAACCAAGACATGTAAAACATATTTATACTTTCAAAACCAATCAGAAACAAAATGAAATGGCTTGCATACCTTTACTTATTTAAACCAGACAAAATTCTTAATTTTTTTAGCTGTAATTTCAAGAGAGGAGCACTTTGTTGCCTGTTGGACTCAATAATCACAAAGCACAGAGATTTTTCTAGGAAAAACAACCATCAGTTCCCTTACCATAGACGCCAAAAAGTTACTGGCCCCTTTAAGAACAATCAGCTTTTCAGACAATCAGCTCCTAGGAGGGCTTCTCCAGCCCTGCTAGACTCCTAACTACAGGTATAGGGCTCCAAAGACCAATTGAAACTGTTTTTAATTTATTTTTTCTTTTTCTCCTTTTGTTTGAAAAGAGTTAGAACTAAATCAAGGGCTGAACAACCAGCAGATAAAGTTTCAACCGTTTTTGTCTTTTGAACATGAAACACAGAACATCAATCAATCAAACCACAAAACGAAAACACGGACTTAACATTAAACAGTTTTGATGGACATGGACAGATTGGCCCACCAAGGACAGACAACACAGAGAGGGTAGAGGACTTGATGTCTCAAAGGGACCCAGATGCCCTAACCAGAACTAAGTATATCTCTAGTAGGAGCCAGAGAGAAAGCAGGATGTCTCCCGATTTCCTCCTGTCCCTAGGAGAGCTCTGAAATAGCTTATATCCATTTTCCTTCTCTTTTGCTAAAACGTCCCTGACAGGGGACGACTCCATTTCTGAAACCTATTCTCTCTCTCTTTAACTATTTCTTAAATATCTGACCAATGTTTACAAACTTTCAAAAAAAACTTTTGTTTTTTGTTTTTGCTTTGTTTTGTTTTTTCGAGACAGGGTTTCTCTGTGTACTCTTGGCTGTCCTGCAACACACTCTGAAGACCAGGCTGGCCTCAAACTCAAAAATCTGCCTGCCTCTGCCTTCCAAGTGCTGGGATTAAAGGCGTGCGCCACCACTGCCCGGCAAAAAATCCTTTTTTTTCTTAACCCGTGTTCCTCGTGTCGTGAGGGATTCCTTGAGACCCCTTAAAAACAATTCCTGCTTACTTAATGTCTCATAACTACTCTTCTTACCTTTCTTGGATCAATCTCACAGGCAGGTGACCTATGACGATCTCTATGTGGATCTTCACTCACTTCTTACGAAGCAGCGATCCTATGTGGCAGACGTCCTTTCACGGATCAATCTCACAGGCAGGTGACCTTTGGAGATTACTGTGCGGATCTTCACTCACCTCTTTTTTTTTTTTTTTTTTTTTTTTTTTTTTTTTTTTTTTTTTTTTTTTGGTTTTTCGAGACAGGGTTTCTCTCTGTAGCCCCGGCTGTCCTGGTACTCACTCTGTAGACCAGGCTGGCCTCGAACTCGGAAATCCGCCTGCCTCCGCCTCCCAAGTGCTAGGATTAAAGGCGTGCGCCACCACCGCCCGGCTTTAAGAAGCTGTGATCCTATGGGAGGATGGTGTTAGCATCAGGGCCTCCAAAGCCTGTGATGTTGCATGGGCGGGTCTCACAGACCTGTTGCCAGGGCAACAGCTGCCATATTCCCAGAATCCATTGGGCTCACTTCCCACCTTTGGAGAGTGGTGGTCTCTCAGACCCCAGACCCATGTCAAGTTGGGCGCCATTTTGCCCTGACTCATGACGCATTCAACAGGGTCCTAGGGCAGGGGAGAGGGAGACCAAAAGAGACAAGAGACAAGAATGAGAGCAAGATAGTTGTCTGATGAAGCTCCCTCTTTCGTTTTCTAAAATGTAGTTTGCTGATCTACATTTTGCTCAGAAAAGTTGGGTTTGTAAAACATAGGAGAAGCCTCACAGGGAACTTATAATTTTTCTGACAGTAGGACTAATTAAAAAACAAACCAAGATATATACAATTAAAGTGAGTGTTACTTAATGAGTTATCAGCAGCTATGAAATGATACTTTAGACACTGAACTGAGAACTCTTTTAAGTAATGATGTTAATGAATGAAGTAGTCATCAGGGAAGGGCAAGTTATTATGAGCTCTGCTGGTGGGGAACACGTCTGGCAGAAAGTACAATTTATACAGGTGGATATATTAGAGATGGACATGTAGGCTAGAGTAACAGTGGCCAGAAGACTCAGAAGGAACAATGTGAGAACACAAGATGATCGTGGTATGATCACATATTGATTCTTGCTTTTTGTGTACCTTTCTGTCAACTATACATTGCCCAATATAATTATATATAACTATATAACTATACATATACATATATATGTATATATTTACACACACACATATATATACATATATACACACACACACATATATATATGTATATATATATATATTCCTCCATCTCTCTCTCTCCCTCCTCTCTTTCCACTACTGCCCCCTCTTTCCCTCTCAATTAAAACCTCTTACATATGGAACTGTTTGGGCCTAGTGTGGTATGTTCTGACACGACCTGCCATTCTAACACATCAGGGGGGAGGATATATATATATATTCCCCCCCTCTGGGAATCTTTTTTTCATTCTCTGCCTTTAAAATTCTAAATAAGGATTACTGGTAAGATGAACTTGAAGTGTCTAGGTAAACTAGCCCAGAAGCACCAATTCGTGGATGATCTCTAATAGTGATTTATGTACCTCATGACTGTGACATCACCCATGGTAAGAAGGTCACATATGAAAGCTGTACTCTGATCAGTAAATGAAGGCTTTACTTGGATCCTGCTTGGATACACTATTCTTAGTGAATGAAGTATACATAGTTTGAGTTACTACCAGAATTTGTTTTATCAAAAAAAATTACCGTTATAATAGAATCATCCCAAGAAAACCAGCATGGCATTGATAAAAAACAGACACACATGTCAGTGGAATAGAATCAAGGATCTAGATAGAAATTCATGTAACGTAGCCACCTGATTTTTGACAATGACATCAAAAACACACATCAGAGAGAATACCACAAATGGTGCTAGATGTATTCACTTAAACTAGGTCTTTGTCTCTCATCCTTTACAAAACTCAAAACCAAGTGAATTCAGGAGCTCAGCATAATACCCCAAATTCTGAAACTGCTAAAGGAAAAATTTGGGAGCACATTTCAGTATTTAACCACAGTACTTTTTGAATGGGATTCTGGTCCAGAAATAAGACCAACAGCCGATCAACAAGGTCTCATGAACCTAAAATGTTTCTGAACAGCCAAGGAAATAGTCAATTAAGTAAATAGGCAGCTCACAGGAGGGAGAAAATATTTGTCAGATGCCAGACTTAGTGTGTAGAACACACAAAGAACTAAAATGACAAAAACAAAACAAAAAAGTAAATGTCAAAACAAAGTGATTTTAATGAAAAATGGACTATTGAACTGATGAGGGACTTCTCAAAGAGGAAATATGGATGATAAGAAAGCAATTAAGAAAGTGTTCTGTTTATTCCTCTCCCCATTATTTCATTCCTCATATCACGACACCAGCACCCTGCTTTCTCTTCCCATGCCCACACCTGACCAATTGTCCCTTTATACTTTCTTGGTGTCTAGGGTTATTCCATGCTGTGTACTCACATCTGAGGACCTGGAGCTAAAACATGCAGATGAGAGAGAACAAGTGTGTGTTTGTCCTTTAGGGTCTGAGTTACATCACTCAATTTAATCTTTCTAGGTCCATTTCCATTTACTTGGGAATTTCATGATTTCTTTTTCTTTACATGCATCCAAATATTATTCCATTATGCATATATACTACATTTTCATTATGAATTCATCAATTGAAGGATATTTAGTTTGTTTCCATTTCCTGTCTATTGTGAATAAGGAAGCTATGAACATTGCTTATGTTGGTAGGGTAGCAGGTCAAGTCCTTTGGGCACATGTCAAGCAGTGGTATAGGTGAGTCATGTGGTAAATTCTTAATTTCACAAGAATTCTTTACACTGATTTCAAGTGTGACTGCACCAATTTGCAGTCCCACCAAGAGTGAGTGGCAGTTCCTCTTTCTCTACAGCCTCACTAACATTACGGTTTATTATTTATTCTTGTAGTTGTTGATCTTAACAATTCTGCCTCAGGTAATATCACAGAAGCAGGGGCAGAAAGACCATAAATTGTAGAATATCAGGAAGTTTGCTATGAAATAGTCTCGCTTAGAAATGCCTATATCAACAGAATAATAAAAATAGCAATATCAGTGGATATGTTAACTACAAAGGGGAAAATATCATGGGTCCCACTCCTAGCTAAAGAAAGATGGGTAATTAATGAGAACTGGACAAAAAAAAATTTAGTCTTTCCCAGTGATTAGTCCTGAAACCTTATACACAAACCACGAAAACAGACTCAATGTGTTTTACTTATATTCATTTGTGCAAACACACATGTATATAAAAATAATCAAAGAAAAAGGTTGCCAACTTGAGAGTGGGGGACATGGAAGGAATTCAAAAGAATGTGGCTGGGAGGGGCTGGAAGGAGAAAATTATGTAGTTTTATTTAAATTAAAAATGTATTTTAAAAAGCCTCCAAAATCAGGGAATGAAGATTAACATTATCTGATCATCCAGCTCCTCCTGGTCAGAGTGGCTATATCATCAGGAATACAAATGAAAAAACATAGAGGGGAGGATGGGGGGGTGGAAAGGGGCATTTGTTCACTGTTGGTGTGAACATAAATTGGTGCAGTCTAGAAAGTTCCTCAGAATGATTAAAACTAGCATTGCAGTATGGCCCAGCTACACTGCTCCTTGGCATCCTTGCAAAGGTCTCTATCATGCTATGGAGTTGCTTGCTCAGCCATGTTCACTTTGTCGAAGCACTCTATGCACAGGAGCGAGGAATGGAGTCAGCCTTGATATTCATCAACTGATGAATGCATCAGGAAAATGGGGTACATACACAACAGAATTTTATTTTATTTTATTTTTTATTTTTTATTTATTTATTTATTTTTGGTTTTTTTGAGACAGGGTTTCTCTGTGTAGCCCTGGCTGTCCTGGAACAGTGAGTTCAGCCTGTAGACCAGGCTGGCCTTGAACTCAGAAATCCGCCTGCCTCTGCCTCCCAAGTGCTGGGATTAAAGGCATGTGCCACCACCGCCCAGCTCACAACAGAATTTTAATTGGCCCCCAAGGAAAAGGAAAATATGAAAATGTCATGAAAATGGAAATATTATACTGGGAAAGTAGCCTGAACCCAGGATGACAAATGCCACACACACTCTCTCACATATTGATCACAGCTTTGCATTTTTACAATTAGGTATTTAACCTGGAATGTCTGTATAGACCATGGAATTAGAAAGGAGCCATGGAAAATACAAATGCAGTGAGACTCCTGAAGGAAGGCAAATAACAGAACACATGGAAAATGCAAGCAGCTCAGGGGAGGACTGGGATTGGTGAGGATTAGATGGGGAAAGGAGCATGGAAACAGGGCGGAGGAGAGGAAGAGGGGGCAGAGCAGAGGAAGTAGGGAGGGGAGGAGAAAGTGAAGGGTGACACACACTAAAGATACACACAGAGACCCTAGGGAAACTTACTATGATATAAGCTACATCTTAAAAGGTTTTCTTTAAAAAACGTGTTTAACTGGAGGTGTAATGCATGGGTGTTAATGCCAGTCTAAGAGGGCATTAGTGATTAAATGCATATCTCAGTGCTGGGCATGGGATGCATCCCTATGAGTTCCTGGCTGCAAAGGACACATATGCCCTCAAATAGTACAACCAATTGCTTTGTAAATGGATTTGAAGCCTGCTCCCCAGAAGGGACTTCATTCTTGGTACTATCAGCTTGATCCAAAGCCTATGGTTGGGGAGGACATAAGCCCTAGCAGGAGCTTACTTCTGTTGCTTTGCTAAAGGGGTATGGTGTCATAATGCCATTTAAATATCCATGTTTAGGGTAGATGAGATGGCTCAGTGGGTACAGGTGCTTGCTGCCAAGTCTGAACTCTTGAATTTGATCCCTGAGATCAACAAGCTAGAGAGAACTTACTCTTGCAAGTTGCGTTCTGACTTCAGTGTGAGTGCAGATATACCCACTCAAATAAAATGTTGAGAGAATCTATATTTCCTTCAGGTTTGATTAGAGACACTTTCTTCTGCAGTTAATGGTGGTCAATGCAGAGGCTTTCAGCTACTTAAGGTTCTGAGAATACATGACTGTTGAACCCTCAGCCTTAGGCAGAACAAGGCTCAGGGAACATAGCTGAAGAGGGTCAGAAAGAACATAAAAACAGGAAGATGGGGAGGAGGGAGGGACACACTATCTTTGGGCATAATATGGCTGTTAGAATTATGAAGTCACAAAAACAGGGGCTCTCTGCATCGGTCCTGCTCAAAGCTCTGTCTATCAACATTAAGTCACGGATGGAGGAGGTTCCTATTCCTTCCTGGGGAACTATTGGCTGTTGTTGGAGGAGGGAGGAGGAGTCATTGGCTTCGGTGGTGGTCTTCCATCTCCAGTCGACAGCTCCATATTCACGTGCATGTGAATATTCTCGGTTAGACTCAATAAGTCACAAAAGAGAAACAAACAAAAATGACAAATAAACAGGAGGGAAACTTATAAAGGGGGAAGGGCTATCAGGAATGAGGGGACAATAAGAGGATCGGGGTGGATGTAATCCAAATGCACTATATGCAAGGAGTACATACAAGTAAATAATAATAATAATAAAAAACCTTCTGCAGATGTGAACAATCAAATTACTTTCAGTTAAGGACAAGATGAATTTCATCTATTCTGTGTTTAGCATGTGCATAGTGGAGACTATAATGTAAGCATCTTAGGGACCCCAGAAGGTGGGCACAGCTAGACTTCCCTCCCTAGAACAGTCTCTGTATATACTTTGCATGGACTGACATCTTTAATTTTAAACACAGCACTAAAAACTATGTTGTGGCCACCATTTTTCCAGATAAGGCAGTACTCTGAGACAGAGAGGGCTGTGCAACTCGTTCCCTACCATTAGGTGGAAGAGCTGGGATTTAAATCCAGTTTTTACATGCGAGAGACTATGTCCTTGCTATAATGATCCAAATTAAAGAAAAAAAAAAACCCTGAAGTGTCTCTCACCAATGGTCCTGACTCAAAAATAGAGACATCTCTGTGGCTGAGAAATACTGATATGTGAGATTGTTTTCTGTGATGTCTTTGAAGTTTTAGTGAATATGCCTAATTTTAATCATGCAGTTTTGGGAGAAAGAAGATAACTGGCAAGTTAAGGTCACTCATTCCTTGCTGAGCAGCCACATTCACTGCTTGAAATAAAGACTAGAATAATGATGTTTTCCCTGGGTGAGTAGAGCCTGACTGGCCCTCAATTCATCTTGTTCAGAACACCGGTGATGCACTCGGGTTGGCTAGGTGCTCTTAGGCTAATGTAAAATCACAAGAGGGCTACTTCCAAGTGACCTCAGGCTCCACCAGCTGGCTAGGTGCCCTAGTCCATGAAGGCAGAGTAATTAACACATCTTTTGATTAAGTGTTTTCAACCTAAATGCTTAGGAGTGATATTCCTGAAGATAGAATTAGGGATTCCAACACTTACTGATACATGAATTTAGGGAGAAAATAAGATATGAGCTGGCAGGCAGAAAATGCCCAGAGATTGCAATAAAGGGGTCACAGCATGGACTTGAGGGGATTAAAATAAAACAAGAGGACCTCATACTCCATTAAGGTAGAATGCTGCTGTTCCTATGAATAGAGATTCAACTCCTACTCACCTCTTTGCCTAACACAGGTATCAACTTGGGATAAAATATACCTTGTCTGGCCTCAGTGGGAGAGGAAGTGCTTAGCCTCTAAAAGACTTAAAGTGCCAGTGTGTGTGTGTGTGTGTGTGTGTGTGTGTGTGTGTGTGTGTGTGTGCTCGCACGCATGTGTGGTGGATCCTCAGGGGGCTCCAACGGCTCAGAGGAGCAGGGGATAGGGAAAGTGTTGTGGGAGGAGGTGACCAGGAGGGGGCAGTAAGTGGATGTAAAGTGAATAGGTAAAAATAATTAAAGTTAAAAAATTATTCATGCATGTGTAAGTTAAATATCCATTCAGTAAATTTTTATTTAGAGTTTTTACAGTACCAAAATACTAGACACTAAGAAAAGTCTGGGAAGAAAATGTGAATAGTTTCCTGGCTGTTTTACTCCCTGGGCTATTCTGGACAAAGGATGATGGCCTTGCAGATGCATGTTGGCCTCCATGAAAAGAACAGGACAGGATATTATATCAGTTTTTAGTCATGAATAAACAGAGGTTGCTGAGTTCCAAGCTCAGAAAGGGAACTCTAAATTCACATAGAGATGTGAGTGAGAATTTGCCCAGCAGTAGAGAGCTGGGAATTATGTGCCAGCCAGAGGGAAGAGATGTACACAAGTAGAGACCAGTGTCTTTGTAGTAAAACTGGGGGGTTAGGAGGTGAGAAAGAGGGAGAGGAAGGAAAAAAGTGCTGTCTGTGAGACAGGTAGGAATAGTCTATAGGGAGCGTCACAAATCTTACAGGATATCAAGATTTCATCCTGGTAGGAATGGAAGTCACTGGAAAATTTCACATAAGGTACTTAACCAAGTGAATTTCAGATGGTGGTTGGAGAACAAGGGTACACCAGTAGCTAGCTGTAGCAATTCAAGTCCAGTATTAATTATCTTTCACTGGCTCACCTACCTTTGCTACTTTTCCTCCACCATTGTAGAATGCTCCATATTTAAGATAATAGCTACAGTCTAGCTCATACCTGAACTTTGAAATCTAACAAGTTCTAGTGATTGGAACATGGCACAACCAAGGGTGGGGGCCTGGTTTCCATAAACTTTAGGTATCTTCAATGTCTTTTGATACCTTAGTTCTTAGCCTTAGAGATGTAGTCTCTTGTCGTTTATAGAAGAGTGATGAGAGATAGTGGGATGGCTGAACTTAACTTCATCCTCAACAAAGAACATTAGTTAATAGTGTAGTCTGAGAAGGTTGGCTTGAGTCTGTGAGCCACACATTAGGAAAGTGTACATAAGGATTCATTATCTAGAATTGAGCATGCTAGTAAGGCTAGATTAATTTATGTACATAAACCCATGAGAAGTGAAGTGAGGGCCATTTATGCTATTAATAAAGCAATTTAATAGTGATCTCCAAATGTGGGTTTGGTTATTATTCACCTTGTAACTCTTCTGATAGTATTTTACAACTTTGCCTTCCTGTTCTCTCCTTGATTATGGTTATCTGTAGTCCATATTACATTTACAAGGATGTAGCCCTTTGCCACCTGGGTTAATAAAGGCAATATATGCTATTGTTACAGAATCTTACAGTGCCAAAATATTGGTTAGAAAATGTCCCAGGATTTCAAGTTGATTCTCAACCTAACTTAAAAATGTAGGCATGGTGTCATCATTTGTTTTCTATTACAGTGATAAAACATTGACAAAAACAACCAAACAACCAACAAACAAAAAACCAAGAGAAAAGTATTTAATTCAGCTCATAGTCTATCACCAAGGCAAGCCAAAGGCAGGAATTTGAAGCAAAAATTCAAGCAGGAACCATGGAAGATGGAAATGTTGTTTACTAACTGGCTCCTTTTTGCTTGCTTAGCAACTTTTCTTATACAACCCGACCCAGCAGCTAGGGGATGTTACTACCTACAGTAGGCTGGGGCATCCCACATCAATCACCAACAGAGAAAATGCCCCGCAGATAAGCCTATATGCTAATATGATGGAAATAATTCCTTAACTGAGATTTGCTTCCCAGGTATGTTTAGGTTTCTGCCAAGTTGACAAAACCTATGATAGATAGTTGATCAGTAGAATTAATTATTTATGGGAATTGAGGCAGTTACCATTACCAGAAACGTAGTTACTCAATTAGCTATTCCTAGTGATTTCCTACGTATACCTATTCTGTACAGAGTTTGCAGTTAAGTGTGGTGTAGCATCTAAGGCTATATATCTTAGTGACTCTTTAAGGTGCATCAAGGAAGGCCCTCAGATGCTGTGTGAGATAAAGGGGAGGAGGAAAATGATATACACAATATGATAGGCTGGTAAGATGCAAATATGGTTTATTTCTTTCCATCACTCAAGAGCCAATAACTTAGAGTATCAAGTACCGTGAAATATGCTCAGCTACTCTCCTAAGACAAAGGAATTTTGCCTCTGTTCCATATGGTAATGCACGAGATTCTGAGAAGTCATGCAGTGTTTATTGAGCTTTACAAGATGTTCTATAGATAAGTCAGTGATTCACTTTGACTAGCATCCACGGACAACTCCACTGGCTCTTTCTGACTTTAAATGGATGGAAGCCACATTGTTCATTATATATCCAATAAACCTGGTACTTGACTTCTCTTGTCATAGCTTGACAGTATCCTTAAACGTCAATGGACCAGAAAATACAATTGCACAATATTGCTCAAACTGAGAGCAGTAAAATTGATGGATGAAATGATAAGGATTAGCTAAGAAGAAATTATATAGCCTCTACATTTTGACTGTGAATTCTGTCTATAGAAGTGCATCACTTCCAACTTATTCCTGTGTGCAGATTCCAGATGATCCATTAGTAAAAACTTTACGAATGACAACAATCATACCACTTACATGAATCTCCCCAATATTTCTGTAATTTTATATTGACTTGTATAATTATTGATATCATTGTATGTTGGACTGGTGTTCATATTCCATTTGTATGACCAAATATAGATATTCCTGTATGACCAAATACTTTCCAAATAAAAAAAGTAGAGGCACACAGTCACTAATGAGTTGCTTATTTTTTGTATACCCAATAAAGATCAATACCTGTACTAGAAGACATTCTTCTGATAAGCCTGATGATTCAGAACATGGACTGTAGTTTCAGCTCAGTGACAACGTGCTTGGTGTGTGTACAAAAGGCTCTGGATTCAAGGGTCAGCAAAAAACCCCATCAAAACAGAACACAAGAAGAAGATGAAGCATGGCTCTTACCCATGGATCAATTCTTAGCTCTACCATGATTAGTTACAAATACTAAAATCCATAACTCTTGTAGTTCTCTGTTTCTTCCTTTATCAAGAGAAGTTAATTATTAAACCTATGCCGCAGCATATTCTGCAGCCACAGTAGCACATCTGCTTAGCTCTGTGCCTGCAATGGAGGGAGTGCACATGAACACTTAGGTATTACCGGTGCTACCCCCCTGTCTCTCTTACACATAGTGAGGTGCGGCAGTCCATACAAGCATGGGGTGTCTACTTTGCCAGATAAAACGGAGTGAAACATCCTTTCTTTAAAACTGTGTCTTCATTTAGCAGAAGGCAACTGTCATTCACCCAGACTGCTTTCCCAGCAGGGATTGCTCTGGACAGTCTATTTCCTCTTTTCTCCTGGCAAAGGTTTTGCTTTTCACACATCTTTCAGCACAGCAGGCTGCGGGGATTCTCCAAAGTTGGCCACATTTACCTTTGACCTCAGAGAAAAGAGGAGAGTTAGACGTGTCTGAACATGGCTAGAAAGCCAGCAGCCTGGGACTTGACTTGTTCTTTCTATGCACTCCCACCACTTGCAGCCTGAGCGGGCTGTCATTTAAAAGGCTTCTCACATTTTCCAAGTGAGAGCTGGGACTCTGTGGAGCACATGTGTTGTGTAGGAGGTATTTGGGGGCGCACATGCTGGCTTCCTTGTATGTACCTGTAGTTAGTTGAGCTGAGCTGGAAATGCTTGATTTCAGCACATGCCAAGGTGGAATTCATCTTCCCTAGGACCTTTTCATTGCATGAAGCTGTATGGCTAAAGTCAGGTTTTACAGATATTGTCTAAGCTGATGTAATACCAGTATTAAGTTTAAAGGTGAAATTGCTGAAGGATAGGGCAATTAGAAAGGACGGGTTCCTAAATGTTCGAAGAGGAAATTCTCAGCATTGAGAACAAGAGTCATCCCATTTCATTGCTCTACTATTTTGATGAATCAGCCTTTGGCTCTTCCATCCTTCCTTCCTTCCTTTCCTCCTCTCCTTCCTTTATTCCTTCCTTCTTTCCTTCTTTTCCTCCTTTATTCCTTCCTTCTTTCCTTTCTTCTTTCATTCCTTCTTTCATTCCTTCCTTCTTTCCTTCCTTCCTTCCTTTCTTCCTTCCTCCTTTCCTTTCTACCCCCTCTCTTCCTCTCTTCCCTCTTTCTCCCTCCCTTCCTCCCTCCCCTCCTTTCTTCCTCTCTTCCCCCTTCTTCCCTCCCTTCCTTCTTTCCATACTTACTTCTCCCTCTCTTTTCCCTCTCCTTTTCTTCATGCATTTGTTCATTTGTTATTCAATTAGTATTTGTTAGTTGGTGGGTACACAATGGGGAGCAAATAGCAGATGTAATACTGGTTTCCAAGAACTTCCCTTCCTATTCTGAGAAGCAAGTATTAGGCTGGGGAGATGGCTTGGTAGGTTAAAGCAGTTTTGTGTGAACATGAGGCTTTGAGTCCAGATTCTCGGTACCCAGTTAAAGGCCAAGCATGGCTCTGGGTACCTGTAATTCCAGTGCTGGGTAGACCAGGAAAACAGGAGGATTCTGGGGCTTTCCTGGCTGGGTATCTTAATGTGATGGTGTGGGTGGTACTATAAGCTCCAGGTACAGTGAGAACTTCTGACTCAAGGATAAGGTAAAGAACAGTAGAGCAGGGGATCTATCATCCTCTTTTGACTTTTGCTTGTATGCACACAGGTCGTTGCACCCACATGCACAGGTGCTCATATATTGTATACAAACTCCTCATCATGCACACCACACCACACACACACACACACACACACACACACACACACACACACCCCAAAAGAAGTAGATAAACTATTTAAAAGTTACCATCTTCTAAATTCAGAGGCCCATTAAAAATAATCCTGCTTTATATGACATGATAAATGGGTAAATAAAATGTGGTATATCCACACCAGAGAATATTATTTATTAGTAAGAAAGAAGTGAAATATGGATGCATGCTTCAATGTGAGTGAGGCTGGAGAACACTGGACTCAGTGAAAGAGACAAGCCACAAAAGATCACGTACTCCATAATTCTATTTATACGAAATGTCTAGAAGAGGCAAATCCATAGAATGTAAATTACTAGTTACTCAGAGTCCAAGTGATTGGAAGAAATGAGAAATTACTGCTTGGCTGTGGAATTTTTTGTGGATAATGACAAAGTTTTAAAATTAAATGGACACTTGTAAATTACTAAGAATTTACTAAAGAGCATTGAATCGGGCATCTTAGGTGGTTTAAACATGTGGTATGTGAACTCTACCTCAACAAAGTTGTTGTAATTACATACAAGTCAATGTGAACAAGTAAAGAAATTATTTGTTCTGCAGAGATAGAGAAAACTGCCTTGAGTAACTGGAGATCTTCAATGTGATAGGAATTATCTATGTACAGGTAGATGGGAAGTTGGAAAGAGTATCTCCCAGCATAAGAAGATCAGTGAGGCATGAAAAGAGCAGAAAGAAGGCCAGAGCTGTCAAAATGTTGAGATCAAAAGAGTGATACAAAAGGGGCTGAAGAGGTCTTTCCACTTCCTGTGCAAAGATGTGGTTCAAAATGTAATATTGGACTCATTTAATGTCATTTATTCCATTATTCAATGAGGTGAGAGCAATTAAAGATAGAGGAAGTCTATGTAGAACCTTACAGACAATTTTCAAAATATATACCTTCTTTTGAAGACACTTGAACAGTAAGAGAGCATGGGCAAAGTAGAGTCCAGTGTGTATTTTTAACTTCCCATTGATCACTTTGTGAAACAATGTAAGGACCAAAATGTCATAAGCCCTGGCTGTAGCTGTCCCTACATGCCAATGCCATCTGTTCACAATCTTTTCAACTTTGTAGAATCAGTAGATAGGGAGCATGCACAATGGAACTGTTCAGAAAGCCTGGAACAGATCCAGCACGTGATCTAAGGACTACTCAACCAACCATGAACTGTACTATCCAATCAATTTTAGATAAATCAGTTGTCTCCAAGAAGATGGGACATTGAGTCCCTTAGGCATCTCCTTTCACAAGTCAGATTGATGAGAAAGACTTGGGTTATTTGACTTTATTGATCTGTATACCATAAAGTGGATGGGTTGTGGGCATGGGCACTGAAGTCAGAAGACTCTGACTCTGGAATTTTAGAGCAGGCACTTGTTCTGAACCAGATCTGATGAGTTGCACCAGGAAACAACTCAAGAACTGCCTGAAAATCTCACCATAAGAGGGTGCAGTAACCCAGCCCTGACTGGGAGTTTCTTCTTTCTTATGGGTTCTTTTTGAGGCAGCAGAGGGGAAGAGTATAGGCAGGGGGTAAGACTTAGTCTTGTGATTTCTGGGATAAGACTTGGTCTTACAAGATTCTGGGGTAAGACTTTGTCTTACTAGAAATTTAGGGTTGCTGTATAATAAAAAGTTTACTTCTCTAAGTCTAAGTTACTATGCTATTGTAGCTGACCTGCCTTCTGTGATCCTCTGAGGCCAGAAACTGCAGTTTCTGGCACTTAGCACCTTACCTAAAACAGCAGGAGATTAAGTAAAGGATTGATTGCTAGAGCCATTTCCCTATTGTCCAGATGCCTCTTGCTTGTGGGACTAGGGGAAATTTTAGAGCAATAAACTTCTATTAATAACCACTTATCAGAGAGTGCATACCGTGTTTGTTCTTTTAGAACAACCCACATTCCACAAGGAACTCAAGAAGAAGGAAGACCAAAAGGTGGACAGTGCATTCCTTC
>NW_022196895.1:37750445-37753775 GCF_008632895.1 Mastomys coucha | reverse complement strand
TGTTTTTTGGAGGGGAAACTAGGAATGGAGAAATTTACATGTAAATAAAGAAAATAGCTAATAAAAAAAATAAACTTCTATTAAACCAGGAGAAAAGAATAACACTCACAGAAGGAAAACCTTTTACATAAGCAAATATACATAATTTCACATAAATTCATATACAGATTCATGCTCATTTTTTCACTTATACATATCCATTCATTCCCAGTTGGGCCCAGCTTCTTTGCATTCTCACAATTACGTACTTACACATACACACATGTATACATTCTCACAATTGTATACTCACACATACATCCTTACTTAACATATGCATATGGAGCAAAAGACCAAGCACTGGTGCAGAAAGAACTCACTCATTCTGGATAAAAAATGGAGCTCCAATCTTTATTACATAGAGAAAGAAAAGGCTTCTACCCTTTTAATGCTAAATGAATAAAACACATGATTGTAAGAAAAAACTTTGTTTCTTTTAATTAGACTAAGCCTGCTTTGTCCTTACTATGGGACCTGTTCTGTCCCATGGTAAGGAGAAGCCTGCCTGCTCCTTCTGCTCTCTGCAGCATCTTCCTTTTTCCCCCCTTTCTCTCTGCATTCTGCACATTGCTCTCTTAGTATTTTATGTTATCTATAGTTTCGAAGTTATTCCACTCTGCATTCTTCTTCTAACCTAAAAAATATTCTGTCTAAAAACTTCTTAGCTCAGTTTTTCTCACCTCTGTTCCTCTCACCTCAGCCCCCCAGTTCTGACTCTTTTCTTTGTCCTCAGCCCTTAAATATCTTTCAGAATACATGATCACATGTAAAAAAGTTCACACAAAAGTTCACGTAGAAAATAGAAGTTTTCAACAGAGAATGTTTACATGCAGTTTTCCATTAGGAGTAATTATTTAGCTAAACATCCATCACCTGTCTCAGCTCCACAGGATCACTGAAGGTTTAAAACAATAAGTTATAAGTTTTGTATAGATAAACCCAGTCGATATTTTATCTTCTGTCCTAACACCTATAATAAATTGTTAGTCCCCTTTTTATGACCTTTGGTTAATTGTTTAACAACATCTTGGCATATTCTCTGAATAGGAGAAAGTCTGGTTATCATCTAATAGTAATAAGCTGCTGACGCTTGGGAGATTGGCAGAGTTCTCATTGCAGATTTGACTATCAGAAAAGGATCTAATAGCAGTCCCATTATAAAAGAGCTTAATAATCACTGATATAATTTTAGAAATTCTTATAGGATAGGCATAAAGTCTTAAGTCATATATTTATCTATATAGCATCACTATAAGACAGTACAACTTCGTAGATCTGCAGAGATCTGCTCCAAAGGGGTGTGCTACTACTTAGTGATTATTATATATGTATAATAATAACAGGAAAAGCATATTAATAGCAGGAATCTTTCCTAAAATTAGTCCCTTACAGATTTGCTTAATAAGGGCTCACCTGTTGCAGATCATATAATCATCCAAAGTAGGCATTTCAGGATGATCACCTGCTAGTTATTAGCTTGTACTATTATGGTTCTTGACACTTCTCCTCTGAGGTCTGTCATTAAACATGAAACACAACATAACTCATTGCTAGTGCAGCATGGTGGCATTAAGTGGAGGGTGCTGGGATCAATAGAGGAGGATGCCAGTATAGTTAAAAAACTAGCAAAGACTCCATAACCTCAGTTTGGAGAACTACCTTTCCGTATTGTTGTAGAGAGTCGACATTAATAGCACAGTTGGGTTCATCTTAGAGGAGAAAGCCAATTGGATGGGAGGTTACATTGACAAGGTTTGTTAGGTTTCAGAGGATAATTCATAGCTTTAATTTCATATGTAATTTTAATTTCACCTTGCCATATAACAACACATTTAAACTTTCCTGTGGAAAAGATATGAAGCATTTTTTTCACTAGAAGCAAAGTAGGGCTCACAGAATTTTAGTAGTGCCTCTTCTCTACTTACTTGGGAGCTGGCCATTATCTTCTATCTGAATATTATCATGAGGCTGAGGATCTTACATATAAGAATGAAATGGTAGTAGAGGACTGGCGAGATGACATCAAGAGCTGCTAGATGGGATCCTTTCTCCATCCTCACTGTTCAATAGACAAGAATGTATAGGAAGGATGGCCTTGTCAGTCATCAAGGGCAAGAGAGGGCCTTGGCCCTGTGAAGGTTTATGCCCCAGTGTAGGGGAATGCCAGGGCCAGGAAGCGGGAAAGGGTGGGTTGATCAGCAGGGGGAGGAGGGAGGGAACAGTTTATTTTACTTTATTTTATTTTTTCTTTTGGAGGGGAAACCGGGAAAGGAGATATCATTTGACATGCAAATAAAGAAAATATCTAATAAAAAAAGTATAGATTTTCTTTGAGTTGAGAGAGACATCAGGAAGTAGATTGTCTCAGTGTTTACACTTCCTTGTCCAAATGGGGGTGGGAAATCTTTTCAGCTTCTAGGAGGAAAATCAGAAGGTCCACCCCATGGCATTTTGGATTCCTTCTATAGAGCAGAAGTTAACTTCCAGATAGTCTTAGAGAAGATCAACTGATAGCCAGTCAGAAGACCTTTCCTAGGGTAGTTAGGTTTGAGGAAACATCAGCTTCTATTGAACATCATAGAATATGGTTCTCAGAACTAAGGCAGGTGTACCAGAACTATTCTCTTCCTACCATACAAGAAGACCCGTGGCTGTTTTATTCTGGGGATGATGAAGGATAGTGCAGAAGGTTTTGGTGGAATAGAGCTGGTAACAGCTATAGGAACAGATCATTTAACATTGGAATTAATCCACATTAGACTTCTTATAGCAGAAATAATAGGGGAATGATAGCTAACATTTATATAGCACTCAGATATGGTACTTAAAACTCTTCTATGTTTATTAATTCAGTTAATCATTTGAAGAATTATAAGAGTGAGGGTCATATCCATTTTTTTCAATATGAAAAATTAAAAGATACAAAGGAAAGAAATAATATATGTATCCTCATATGGACTTAAGTGATAGAACTGGAATCTGAATATAAGAAATATGGCTGATTATGGAGATTTCAATACCCCACTCTCTGCAATGGACAGATCATGGAAACAGAAACTAAACAAGGACACAGTGAGACTAACAGAAGTTATGAAACGGATGTATTTAACAGATATCTATAGAACATTTTACCCTAAAACAAAAGGATATACCGTCTTCTCAGCATCTCATGGTACCTTCTCCAAAATTGACCATATAATTGGTCACAAATCAGGCCTCAAAGGATACAAGAAGATTGAAATAATTCCTTGTATCCTATCAGATCACCATGGACTAAAGCTGCTCCTCAAT
>NW_022196895.1:37747641-37747844 GCF_008632895.1 Mastomys coucha | reverse complement strand
AATCCCAGACCTTAAGCTGTACTACAGAGCAATTGTGATAAAAACTGCATGATATTGGTACAGTGACAAGCAGGTAGATCAATGGAATCAAATTGAAGACCCATAAATGAACCCACACACCCATGGTCACTTAATCTTTGACAAAGGAGCTAAAACTATCCAGTGGAAAAAGACAGCATTTTCAACAGATGGTGCTGGCTCAA
>NW_022196895.1:37725727-37746569 GCF_008632895.1 Mastomys coucha | reverse complement strand
CAACCAAGGACTACACATGGAGGGGTCTGATTGTTCTGGCAGCATGTGTATAGTAGAGGATTGCAATTCAATCATCAATAGAAGGAGAGGACCTTGGCCCTGTGAAGGTTCTGTGCCCCAGTGTAGGGGAATTCCAGGGCCAATAAGTGGGAGAGGTTGGGGTGGCAGGCATGGGGAGGTGGAAGGCAACCGGGGTTTGTTTTTGTTGTTTTTGTTTGTTTCTTTGTTTTTGGAGGGGAAACTGGGAAAGGAGAAATTTACATGTAAATAAAGAAAATAGCTAAAAAAAGATAAATGGCTGAAATGTTAGTATTTTCAAAGGACTTAAAACATCAGAGTACATTTATAGATAATTAATGTGAAATGCTTTTCTGAACCACTTACATTATATTTTGCCATTTTGATTCATTCATCCAGCAAGATTTCATTAAAAGTTTGGCATGCTTAAGGAATTGCTAACCAGCAAGAGAGAATCATGAGTGATAATGTTATTGAGTGATGGCCTAGATTGTATAATACCTAAAAGTTTCTTCAAGTTTATTAGTCCCTCTCCTGAAGTTTAGGAGGGTGTTCAGCAGAGGAGTGATATGATTTCACTTGTGTTTTTAAACATACATAAATACACACACCCACACACACACACACACACACACACACTGACTGATACTTTTGGCTTTTGTATTTATAAGAGCCTAGGAGTATGCAAGGACAATGGTGGGTATGTGGCTAGTTGGAGCTGTTATACTACACAACAGAGTGGCTGGACCAGTGTGCAGCAGAGGAGAGGCATGGACAGTTTATGGATTGATTTTGAAAGTAGAATGAGTGTGATTTATTGGTGGATTGATTCTGAGAGTGGAGGTTGGAGGATTAGGTTATTGTCAACTTGAAGAACTTTTGTGTAACCTGAAGTTTATCTTATTAGCACCAGACCCTTCAGTGCTGAGGCTGAACTCAGTATCAGAGTGCCTGTTGAGTACAGTGCCATTGAGTTCAAAAGCAATGCCTGTGCACAGTATTTTGATAATGGAGAGAACAAAGTGTTTAAATAGATGGAGATGGTCTATGGCAAAATGTTCCATAATTTTATGCTCTTCCTATGAATGTCGTGTTCACACATCTTAATGGAAAAGCCATGGGCACTTTTGTGTGAATTGAACTATGCTCTTTAAAACTAAAAAAAAAAAAAAAAAGTCTCCTTGTTCCCTCAGTTTTACTTTGCAACACTTATGATAGTTCTTAGCAAAATTAAATTAAATTGTGTTTATTATCAAGGGTTCGAATAAATGACCGATGTCCTTGCATAAAGCAGGGAATTTGGACACAGATGGACTCCCAGGACAAATGGCATGGAAATGTGAAAACAGATATTTGAACGATGAGCCTGTAGGCCAAAGAATGACAAAGACAGTCCAGAAGTGATCCTAGCAGAGCAGATGCCTCTCACACTGTTCGGAGATGTGAACTCTGTCAACACCTTGATCTTGGACTCTGAGTCTTCAAAACTGTGAAATGAGAAATAAATGTCTGTGCTCTCTGACAGAAACCAAAGAAGATGAAGAAAAGTCTCTGAAATGACTTTCTAAAATAAAATCTGAGCTCTCATGGAGTTCTGGAGAAAGAATTAACCAAGACCCATGACCAGGATGCTGAGACGGATGCTAAGTTGTCTGCTTCCTGGGGAATAAGCAGATACCATCACTAAGGTACCTGGTATCATGTAAGGAACACATAAACTTTTCAATCTACTTGGTGCCTGGCAGATGTCTGTTGTATATAAATACCTTATATATAATAGATACTGAATAGGGGCTATCTTTTTGATTTGGGGACTAAAAACCACTCCCAATTTCCTAGTTTTCTGTTACTATAACAAAATGCCTGAGAAAATAAACCTCTAAGTAGGAAATGTTTGAGCTTGTGGATTTTTGGGACTCTATATTCATTCCTAGTTGAACCCTTTGTTCCTATCCTAAGGCAGCTCATTAGGCAGGAGCCTATGAGGAGTGAAGTTGCTCTCCCAACGGTCAGGAAATGGAACAAAGGAGGGAAAAGACACTAGATTTCCATAGTCTTATTCAAGGGCATGCCTACCATGACTTGAAGACCTTTGACCCTGTCTCACCTCTTAGCTTTCACTTCCACTCACTAGCACAGTGGCTCTCAAACACTCTAATGCTGTGACCCTTTAGTATAATTCCCTACGTTGTGCCGATCCCCAGCCATAAAATTATTTTGTTGCTACTTCATAACTGTAATTTTGCTGCTCTTGCGATTTGTAATGAAAATGTTTTATATTCAGGATACCTAATATGTCACCTCAAAAGGGTCATGACCTAGAGCTTGAGAGCTGCTTCCCTAGTGCCACATTGGGGACTGAGCCTTTCACTCATGGGCTTTTGGGGCGCTTTCGGATCCAAATCACAGCACAAATTGCAATAATGGTTTCAAAATCTCTTTAGGAAACCAGTTACTTTAATGTCAGCTCATTCAGAGGTTGTTACCAAGCGGACATCTGTCCTCCCTTACATCTTCTCACTATTTCAAGACCATTTTACCTAGAATTGTATTAGAGCTTTTAGAAAATCAAGCCACCATCTTCATGGGACACACTAATGAGAACAATAAAAGCCCAAAAATAGAAAGTAAAAAATCCCTAGTAACATAATTGTAGTCCTTTAAAAACTCATAATTAAGGGCTTGAACTACCTGGATGTGTTATGTCAAAAACAGCTTAAGCTGCAATCTCTGTTGAAGAACCATATATATATATATATTTATGGCTTATAACCAATGAACACATTTCCTCTTCATGTACTCAGCCATTGGAATGCATTAGAATTTTTCACCCCATCTCTAAGTTATTTCCAACTCTTTATTGTTCTGTGGCTTAGGCATGAACTTTTCTTGACAGTTTTTCAGTCTGCCCTTGTCATCATTCATTGTGTTGTTACTGACAAGGATGAGACTTGATGCTTTAGGTAATGATGCAATTGATAACCTTTGCACAAATCTTTACAGTGTTTCCTTAAAACCGCATGGAGGGAGCATGTAAATGGGAAAAGTTCCAAATAGCTCCAGCGCAGAAGGAGCTGTCTGCCATGTTTCTTCACGATGACAGCAATAAAATATATGCCAATTCTGGTGGGCTGAATAAATCCTGGCTCTGAGATGGCAGTGGATGGCAGGCACGGTGTGTTACAACCTGCCCCAGGTTTTCCTAGTGACCTCATGCCTCCTCTTTGAGAGCAATATTGTGCTAACAGGCAGACAATGATTGGCTACCCACATGGCTCATAAATAAAAGCAGCTGGCTACATCATAAGTCTAAGTAGCTGAGGCTTCATCATTATTTATGAGACAGGCTGGGGAGAAGAAGGCTTTAAAAGTGCAATAGCAAATGCCATGTTTCCTCGGGAAGTTGGCTGATCGGAAGGGGTCTTATAGGAGAAAAGGAGCTGCCATCACATTCCTTTTCATGTTACCTTCTCAGTCTTGGGTATGGTAAATAATAGAAAGTCATTATCATAATTCAGGTCCTGTAAGCCTCCCCTGCAGTAATTTTATACATCAACGTTGCTGGTATATTTGGCTTAAAGAAAAGGTGGCTTATTGATTCCTGTCATGGAGAACAGACATGGACAACGAGGATTTGAGTAACATGTTTTTTCTTTATCTAATTCTACTGGTAGAGATAATAGTTGCAATATGATAGACGGATATCAGTAGGCCATGCTCTCTGTCAGCCAGTGGGCATTCTTTGCCCTGACAGTGTGTTCTGTGCTACTCAGGCACATGTGGCCTCTTCCTCATTCCATCATTTACCACTTTCCAACAGTTACCAGGTGATTCTGGGAAAGCACCTAAAGAGTTATGTGTGGCCTGATCCTGTCCTTTGTTTTCTGTTTTAGGGGGAACTCTGAAACAGCTCACAGCATTCTCTCTGTGCTCCTCCTTTCTGCTATAACATTATGGAGTAGATCTCCAATAAGGAAGGAAAGAACAGCTGACATCATCAGGCTTTATCAGCAGTTAGACTGGGAAAGCATATCTAAAATAAGGGATGAAGTATCCGTGAGCCCACTCATCTGGAAAACAGAAAATTTCCCCAAATTAGGTTTATTGACAATACGATTGATACTTTCAAATTTGGGTTGATGCTTATGATTTTTTTCTTCTCTCAAATGGCTGTGAATTTTGTTAGAAGAAATTGAGAGAGGTTACTGTTGTTTATTATCACTACTAAACTCCAATAACACATCAGCAAATGGAATATATGCTCTGACCTTGAAGGATAGCTTACAATAAACTCTTGGGTAATAAGAGCACAGTGTAGATATTATGTGTTCATTCTAGGAAAATTATCACTTGGATATTTTTAGGTTTTAGTTTTGCTTCTATAGTTTGTCCTGGTGATTTAATTTCTTCCTTCCTCTCTCCCTCCCTCCCTTCCTTCTTTCCTTCTTCCCTTCCTCCCTCTCTCCCTTCATCACTTCCTTCCTTTCTTCCTCTCCTCTCTGCACTATTTCTTCTCTCCTCCCCATTGCTCTTTATTCTGCACCATATTTTATTGTATAAATATGTATGCAGAAGAAGCATATATGAATGGAATGGCAGGATGCTGCCATTGAGGAGATGCCCTCTGAATCCGAGCCCATCACACCATTGACATTGTAAGGAAACACACAGTTTACATAACAAGGCATATGTGAGACAGAATCAAGTATTGGGTGCCCTGCAAAATGTTGTGAAGATGGTGGTTCTACAGTCATTTGCATGGCATAGTCCCTTATCCTTTACTTCCCCTTTGTCGACACAGGCTTCGCAAGAATGTTGGGTCTCTAGGAGCAGCTGTCAACGTTGCTGTACTATTTCTGAGTGACTTAAGCTTTACTGCAAAAGTCTGCTGTTTTGCTGCTCATCTTTCACTCGGTTCTCCTGTCACAGCACTCTGATTTCTCCCATGGAAATAATCTGCTCTGTAATTTTTAAGTGCAGCTTCGAGTGGAGTTCATTCCACTCCAAAGGTCAGGAATAGCCGTGGGAGCATGCCTGCAGTCAGGACTCCTCATCCTCTAAATAGAGCCATTGTTTTAGGAAAGGATGAAGACGTTATAGGAGCTTGCAGAGATGCTTGCTTAGTCTTAGACCTGTTAGCATGGTGGGCTGGAATGGCTGTCTGCAGCTTGGGAATGCAGTGAGGATGACATCATTTGAAACTGTGGATCCAAGCTCAGGTTCATTCCTGGCACTTTTAGTTAACTAACCCTATACGTTTCTATTCTTCGTGATACTTATTTTTGTCTTTTACAACGTAAGAGATCTTTGCACTGTGTACATGAGGTGAAGAGTTAATTAGTCTGACAGCTGATTAGGGATGACTGAGCTTCTTGGCTTATAGTTGTCCACACTACTGATGTAGCGACTGTCTGCAGTGCATGTGAGCCTTTTCTCAAGGCTTACATTTTGAGGTTTACAATTGATGCAGACTAAAATATAATATTTACATATTCAAGCTGGCAGCCAAGTCACATGGTTTGATGCACCTAGTGGTGCCAATGTTAGTATCAATTTAATGATGTGTCAAAATATGGCCAGTAAAAATCACCTGAAGGGCTATTCCATCACTGAGTCCTTATTTCCACTGACAAAGGAGTATAGAATCATCTTGCATGATGTAGGCTTGGGTGAATCTGAGATGCCAACCAGTTTAGAATTATGAGAAGGTGTGGAAATTCAATGCTGTCTTAATGGCAAAAGTTCGCCTGTAATTTTTTTTTTTAAAGTGGCATTGGAAGCACCCTAAAGCTTTTGAGTGTTGGAAAAAAAAAAGGTGATGGAGACTTGTTTGAGAAGAAATTGGAGGTTTGTTTATTACATCACCTTGAGTGTTTATCCAGTATATTTAAGTGATGGGCAATGAGGTTTAACTTGGGGCTGTTGAGATGTGCAGTAGTTACACAAGTCTATCTGGGAGGCAGGCAATAAGCATGCTGTCGCAAATAAACAGTGATATAACATCGCTGGACCGAAGACCAAGGCTGTATGGAAAGGCATCCTAGAGGGCCAATCCAACCAAACAACAACCCCAAAGTGCTAGCATTGCACAATTCCATGTGTATACTTATGGTGTGATAACAACTGCCTCTTTAACTTTTTTCTCCATGTATTTAGACTCAGCACACACTTCCATTGCTTGTCCATGTTTCCTCTCTGAGATTCATAAAGTTTCATTTATATTTGAAGAATCTTACAGTGGTGTTCCTGTTGGCTTCCTGAAATGCTTAGAACCTATGTTACCTCCTCATTTATAATTTCCATGTTGACTTGCTAGAAAGTTACAGTGGGCTTATTGTATGTCACTGTGCTAGCTTCCTGTTGCCGTAACTGATGCTTGAGTTAATGAGGTTATAAGAAGAAAAGTTGATGTCATGCTAATTTTTGGATGTCTTAATACATGGCTGGCTGGCCCTATTCTTGGACCTATGGTGAGGCAGCATGTCATGGCCTATAGCAAGTGGTAGGACCCATGTTCATCAAATGATGGCCAGAAAGTAAAGGGAATATCAGAGACAAGGATCCCACAGTTTTCTGTAGGGGAACACTCAATGAGTTAGACCTTCTGCTAGGTTCCACCTCTCCAGGGGCCTTTTACTTCTCAATAGCACAAGGGGTCAGCGACAGACCCCTTTAACTCATAAAACTATACCAGATCCAAACCTTAGTAATTTAACTTTAACAGAACTTGAAAATACTTGAAAACACATCTCTCACTCTAAACCTAACAACCATATATTGTCTGTTATGGCATTGCTTACTACCAAAGTGTATAGATAACATTAGCACTGTGAATGTTTTTACCTAACTTATCTTCCTTCTCAAAGCATCTCTCGTATTTTCCAGTATCCCTTTTAGCCAGAGTTTTCACTGCTACTTAGTTCTATGAGACATTGTATTTTTTTCATTTTTTACCAATAATTTACTACTTTTAAAATCCACTTTACATCCTATTGTAGTCCCCCTGTTATCCTAGTCTCACTCTTACAAATTCTTCCCTCAGTACCCCCCCTTTTTCCTAAGAGAAGAGGGAGCCTCCCCACCTTGGGTACCACCTAACCATGGAACATCTAGTTTCAACAGGACTATGTACATCCTTTCTTGCTGAGGCAGACAGTCAAGTTACAGGGAAGATCCAATGGCAGGGAACAGATTGAGACAGCCACTGTTCCACTTGTTAGGGGACCCACATGAAGACCAAGGTGCACATTTGCTACAAATGTGTATGGGATCTAGGTACAGCTCCTACATACTCCCTGGTTGGCAGCCCAGTCCTCTTGAGCCCCCGTGGTCACAGGATAGTTGACTCTGTAGGTCTTCTTGGGGTGTCTTTGACCCCTCCAGTTATTCATTCTATCCTTGACTCTTCCACAAGACTTTCTAAGCTCCACCTGATGTTCTGCTGTGGGTCTCTGCACCTACCTCCATCACCTGCTAGATAAAGCCCCCCAGGAAACAGTTATGCTAGGTTTTTGTTTGCAAGCATAGCAGACTATCATTAATAATGTGAGGAGTTGGCTCTTTCATGTAGAAAGGGTCTCAAGTTGGAGCAGTTATTGGTCGGCCGCTTGCTCAGCATCTGTTCCATCTTTATCCCTGCACATTTCTAGGCAAGACAAATTTTCAGTTGAAGGTTTTGTGGGTGGATTGATGTCCCCCTCCCTACTCTGGAAGTCCTGCCTGACTATAAGAGATGGCCACTTTAGTCTCTATATCCCCTTCTGGTAGGAATCTCAGCTAGGGTCACCCCTATGGACTCTTCAGTCCCAGGTCTCTAGCTAGTCACTAGAGATGCACCCCACTGATTTTTGTTCTGACTCCCAGCCCTCTCCCCTCATCTCCCCACACCTGATAGCCATCCCAGTTAAGTTCCTCCCTCACCCCCTTACCTACCCAGATCTCTCTCTGTATCCACCTCCAATGACTATTTAGTTTTCCCTTCTGAGTGAGCTTCATGAATCCTCCCTTGGGCCCTCCTTGTTACCCAATTTCTTTGTGTCTGTGGATTATAGCATGGTTATCCTGAACTTTTTGGCTAATGTTCACTTATAAGTGAGTACATGCCATAAGTGTCTTTCTGGATTTGAGTAACATCACTCAGGATAATATTCTCAAGTTCCATTCATTTGCCTGCAAATTCACAATGTCTTTGTTTTTAGTAAACTAATAGTATTCCACTGTGCAGATGTAACACATTTGTTTTTCATTCTTCAGTTGAAAGACATCTAGGTTGTTTCCAGTTTCTGGCTATTAGAAATAAAACTGCTATGAATATAGTTGAGCAAGTATCTTTGTGGGATATTTTTTACATTAGTTGATGTTACTCTGTAATAGTCTGAACTAAGACAACATAGTTGAACTTTTGGGTATGAATTCTGTCCCATGTAGAGTAGGCTTGGTCCTCATCCTGGTGATATTTTACAGTGGAATATTTTACAGTACAGGGCTTTATAGTAGGCTTCAGGTCACAGAGGCATGTCTGGATGTGGGTTGGGAAATGCAAGTTCTTGCTCTTCTTCTTTTCCTGCCCTGACCATGAAGTTCACAAACTTTCTGCTTCACAAACTGGTGCTGTAGCCTGGTGCTCCTCAGGTGTCCCAAAGCAATGGAAGCAATACATCATGGTCTGAAAGCATGTGAGTCAATTCTATAAATTAATCTTCTGAGAAATTTATGACTGTAATGGAAATATGCCTAATACCAATTCTCACACCATAAAATTTGCCCCTTGATAGCCATAAAAGATGTTGCTGGTTAGCACATTGGCATGGTTCTACAGCATTACCATTCTCTGATCAAGAACCATTTTGTTATTCTAAAAATGTTGTCATGAATCTGTAGTCACTTGCTTTTGACCCTCAGAAATTCATGCTTTTGGTCTTTAAAGTCAGCTTTGTGGAGGGAGTTACTGAAACATGCAATTCTTTGTTTTTGTCTCATAGAAATCTAGCTTGGTTCTGAGGCCAGAAGAGGGACTAACAGAAATTTACTGAATTGAAATTCACTATGTTGATTTTTATTTCAACTCAACTGAAGACTGAGAGGCCATTTGCTGTCCTGGAGAAATACAGTGAGTCTCTGCTTTTCTTGTTCTCCTGATCGGCTGCACCTGTAGCTCTCTCCCTGGCTTTAGACCTATTTTTCTTTCTCTGTAAATGGGGCACATGGACTTGATAATTTCTGCAGTGTCTACAAGTCTAAACTGGCACCAAGCATAGCTAATCCTGAGATCAAGACTGACCTGAGGAGCAAAGCAATTTGTTGAATGAATACAGCAGGGTTCTCTGCATTTTCACAGGGGTTGGTAGCTCCCTCCCGTGAGTGTAGATAGACTCAGTCATATTTAGACTCAGTGGAACCAAGGTGGCATTATTGAATTATGAATATGAATCTGTTGTTCTTGATCTAGGTTTCAACTTTAGCTTTAGCGGTTTGTTTTAATTTTTATTTTATTGTATATATTTGAAGATAATATATGTTTATATTTGGGAGTTATTATAATTATAATTATTACTATTAACCAAAGAGCAGATGAAAGTAATATCCTCAAAGTGAAAAATGTGTAGATTTTACATTGTACTGGGAAGTTGAACATCATTCTTTGTCTATCTAACAAATATGTGAGGCCATGTAGTTTTAATTATCGTCCATTTCACAAGAGCCCACTGTTTTCAAGGACATCATTGTGGGGGGAAATGAATGGACTCCATTTTTCATGTTTCCCAAACGAGTGGTTTAGCATCATAGAAATGTGGTCAGAATGGTAAACAGACAGCTGTTCTGTGTTTCTCCTACCCTGGAGATGAAGGTCAAAGAAACCTTTCTTTTGCTTAACTTATCCCTCCCATTTGGGCTGTAAACAAATAGGCAAGGTAGCCCCAGCTGCAAAGGGAAGAGAGGTGTTTGAAACAGCTTTCAGAGCTGTTGTACGGACATAGCTTTGATTCCCTTTTCTCATCTCTTTGCGTTGTCTTTCTTTCACAACACAAAGCCATTGATTGAGTGAAGTTAGAATAACTTTTGACACAACTAACCAAAATAGATAGCAAAGGGACTGGTTGCTAAGCACAGCTCTGCTGGGTTCCTTGGCTGACAGCCTATATTAGCATACAGGGTTTTGCAGAAGTAAGTCTTCAGTTATTGGTGGCTGCTGATTATTTAAAAGCTGCGGTTGCTTCTCAGGTAAGCACATGTGATGTTCAGGAGGAATCACTTAATATTATAAACCATAATGCTCCCCCCCATAAAAAATGGGGTATAAATGACTCAAGGACATTGCTTATTGAAATGTAATAGTCGACAAACTTTTTTTGTCTATTTGATGTCACGTGGAGCCTCACAATAAAGGCTATAGTTTCTATGTCCATGAAACTCAAGTGAGAGAGAGAGATGGAGAAATGAAAGGCTGGAGGTAAAGAGGTAAGGAAGCATGGAGGGAGAGAGTAGTGACAACCTGTGTTAGTATCTCAGTGTCTTTGCTCTGTTTTTCTGTTCAGCAATGGTTTCTGTCTTTACTTCACAAAGGCATAATTTTCTCACTTCATGCACCTTGGGTTGTGTTCTACATTATTGTCTGATTCTTCTGGGTTGGTGATGCAGAACAGGGAGAAAGGGAGGTGGTAGGAAAAAACAGAGAAACAAGGACGTGGGCTGGGAAAAAAAAACAAAAGTCTCTTTTTTTCTAAGCATTCATGTTACAGCAACAAGTTTACCTCATGTGGTAAAAAAAAATAAATATTAATATAATTTGGAGGTGAGAGGGGCAATAGAAATGACATGGGTAAAGAATGACAGAGATGAAGAGAAGACTTGAAGGTGAATGCTGCTCTTGGCAGTGGGCTCCGGGCACAGTCCCTGGAGATACAGATGATGAGGAGTGAAGTTCCCACAGCATCAATGTCAGGTATTTGCATATTTAGTCTGAGTGCCTATCTTGCCCTCTGGAGTGGCTAGACTAGTGTTAGCCCCAATAGTGCTAGATGGGTGAACTTCCATTTTTCTGGCACTGTCTCATCTTATAAACTGCTTATATGTGGATCATGATGCTGATATTTATGTTTCATTTATTATTGGTTACCCAGTTTTTGACATATTTACTACATTATTAATTGGAACATTTATTAATCATATTCTTTTAAAAAAATGTTGCATCATTGCTTTGGTCCAAATGTTGGAATTCCCTTCTTTCCAGTTTGTATATCATGACCTAATATCCAATGTGATTATATTTAGGGGGAGGTGATGGGGGTGTTTATGCCCTTCAAACATGTTGAAGAGAGTGTTCTTGCCTCTTTGACCATATGAAAGCCCAGACAAAAGGATGCCATCGACAGAGTAGATTTGGTCTTCATCAGATAGAGAATCTGCTAATTCTTTGATCTTGGATTTCCCAGACTAGAATTTTGAGCAATAAAGTTCTCTTGTTTTTAAATTGCTCAATTTAAGATAATTTGCCTTAGAAATCTCAAATTCATAATCTATTTGTGGATTTTTTTTTTACCATTCATAGTAATATGAAAAAAAACCTGATGACAAAAGGTAGCTGTTTATTGTTAAAAATGTAAATATCTTTAAAGACAATATGTTGAGAAGTGAAAGTTATCTGGCCTTGTCCCATTTCTTTGCGCCATATGATAATCCTATTGTTTGCAGTACTGATAGTGTTAGTGAGCTAGAAGAGCGTGCACATATAAGTAGAACACTGTGTCAACTATTAATATTATACATATGCAAACATCCAAACATAATTTTAAAATAAAATAGGCTATATTATGCAGCTAATGTTCCCCATTTTAAAAACTAAGGAGTATAATTGTGGAATAGTAGAAATACATAACTATTAAAATCCATTTTAATAGACACTGTAATATTAAAAATTATACTTTTGCTAATGGATATTTACTACACCATTCTGAAGAATAACTTTTTAACATGTATTTTCATGTTTCTAAAACAACTTTTCTAGAATTGACTAGTAGAAGTTGGTTTTCTGGTCATAGGGAATGTGCATTAATTTTTTTCATTGCCAAATTCACTTCCGCTGGTGTGTCTTATCACTCTGCAAAAGGGTTTGAGGATGAATGCTCCTGATATCCACATAAAATCCATCTTTAAGGTCAAGTATTGCCATGCCAGTGGTAAATTTGCCTTCCAATCTTCAAATTCTTTATTCTTTTCTGAATGGGTCCAATAATCTTGCAAAGTCTGATTTTCTGCTTCACAGATGAGTAGCCCTGATGGTTTTACACTAAGATATGCCTTGGAAATGAAAGTAGCAAAGCTTTTGACTCTCAGAAACATTTCCAAAGCCAACTGTAAACTGTTGGAAGACTTTTGAGTGGAACACGAGTCAGGTTCACTTTAGCTGTCAGCGTCTCTGAGAGCAAAATGTAGCTTCCCAGTTATCAACTTCACTCAATAACCTTCATTAGGGAATTTTTGTTCTTCCCCCAGGAGACATTTAACCAATAAAGAAGGTTAGCCATGCACATATATGTATCTGTCAAGTCTTTAGTAGTGAGCCATTCACTCCATAGATAGAGCAACAGCATAATGTTGTACATTCACCTTCCTTCAAATATGTAGCTCAGCTCTATAAAAAATCTTTTATGGTTAATTATACATTGTGGAATTATTTAGTTTTATACTAAGGACTCACAAATATATAATCTTATTTTACCTTTAGGCAACTATGAACTAGACATTAATATTCTCATTAAATGGAAATGCCAAATGTCAGAGTTTAAATAAAAGCTATGTAGCTAGGTGGTGGCAGGGCCACCAGGCACCTGGTAGGTCTAAGCTAAGAGTCAACTCCTCTGGGGCTATTCCCTCTGCTGTTTTTCGGAGTGTTTCTTGTGTTCTTGTTAACTCAGCTCAACAGCTTCATGTTCAACATGTTCTCTGCATCTTCATCTTCATCCTGAATAATCCTGAACAAAAGGCAAACATCTTACTATTTCCCTGCTTCAGCTCTTGACACAGATTTTAAAAATGTTCTATTTACTTTTATTTTATATACATGGGTGTTCTGCCTGCTTGTATGTGTCTGGGAGGGCCTCAGATACCCTGGAACCAGAGTTACAGACAGTTGTGAACGGCCATGTGGATGCTGGTAATTGAACGCTTGCCCATTGGAAGAGTAACCAGTACTCTTAACCACTGAGGCATCTCTACAGTCCCATCTTGACTAGGAGTCTTACCACATGAGTTATAACTTGTTTGCCATCACATTAGTATTTTGTTTCAAGTTAATCAAGAATTTTGTTCTAGTATCTAATGAAGTTCTAACCATCTCAAGCATTCAGTTGTGTTAACTTGTCTTACATAAACATGACTACTTTCTCTAATTTCTACTCTCATTTGATGAGTGAAAAATTTGATTCTCATGTGGAGTTTTTTGTGTGTGTGCCAATTTTGGTCATTAAACAATTATCCAATAAATGTTAGGTAGAGTGCTGGGTGCTAGGGATGTGACAGTGACCACAACAGATAGAAGACTGATAGCTTAGAATATAATCAATCAGTGATCAGATAATTACACGATTTAACATTGCAATTGTGATAAATATTAGGTGAATCACATGGTGCTAAAAGTCTAGTTTAGAAGTATTGGGCTTTATCCAGGAATCCAGAACAGGCATCCTTGAGAGAAAGATGTTTAAGATAAAATCCAGGAGACAGTGGGAGTTATATAAACAAGTAGAGATAGAGAGTTTTAGGTTAAGAGAAAACTATCTTCAGGAATAATATGGTAAAAAGGATATTGGGACATAACATGGACCAAACTAGTGAGCAAAGGCTTAGCATAGGAACAAAAATATACAAGATGCAAGGAGGGAGGGAGAGGTCAGAGTGAGTCCAGCCTGTACACTGTAAACTCTGTTAAGTGTCCTGATCTTTGTGACATGTGAAGAGGAAACTATGGACACTGGTGGATGTGGCAGTAGGTAATGGGGACATGATCAGATGGATGTTCATATACATTCTTCCTGATCATGGTAGTGTGGGCTATGTATAGTGTGATTATGCCAGAGGCAGACTGCTTAGTAACTTTACCTAGGAAAAGAGTTACAGAAAGAAAAAGACAATGTTGAGTGATGTTAGAGGTGAAATGTGCAACCTTTAGTGATATTGGATTCAATAGATGGAGGAGGAGATGGCTTCAAAGTTCCTAGGTCATATAATGAGCCAAAGATGATGACTGAGAGAAAGAATTTATAGTCCCTGAGTTTGCTTGTTTTTAAGTTAATTGCTCCAAATAAAGTTTTTATAACTCTAGAGTGGGAGTAGAAGCCTACTCAAAGTAGCTTGAAAAAGACTAAGTGGATTCAGTAGGACATAAATGTACAAGTACATATGTATATATGAGAATGGTTATATATAACAATAACTAAGCAAGTATAAGTTATGAACTCAAGGAGTGGAGGGGGACATAGGAAGAGTTTGAAGAGGTCAGAAAATGCTGGAAATTATGTCAGTACATATATGAAATTCTCAAAAAATTTTTAATTAAAATAAAAGCCTTAATGTAACTACTTAGGGACTCTTATATAAACTATATTAGTAGGACCATGAGGAAAGGAGTGCTTGGTAATGAGGCTACTTTCTCTGGCTGTCAGGCTTAGCCAAAGAGTCTCTCTTCATTCTGTGTCACACTCTGCTTTTAGTTTTTCGTCTTTTTCTTAGATAATTTTGTCAGCTCTTTTTGCGTAGTATTGTCTGGTGCTACTGCAACTAGCTGCCAATAGTTTCTATATCCCAATTCAGAGAGAGCTGGTGAGGGTAGGGAGAGTGTTGCTCTGCTCCTACCAGGACTGTTGTTTGTGCAGTCAGGAAAGATAGTAGTCTCTATATCTTCAGAATTGATGATCATGGTTTTTTGTTTTTGTTTTTTGTTTTTTATTTTTAATTTGGAACTCAAGCCCACAGTCAGAAAAACAAATCAGTAGGTTTGATGGAGGTCCCGGGTATCTGTATGCATTGGTCCTTGGCTCATCCTTTGATGGATGCTGTTCTAGCCTATAGAAACACCCCCAGCAGTCTCTGATGTGAACGCTGGCACTGACCTCTTTTTGACTAATGGCCCTTTATTTCTTTATTTGTATAATAGGGTAACTCTTTTCTCTCTGTACTATATTCAAAGGCAAATCTGAAGCTTTTCTGTTGTGGCTCTGTCTGTTGCCAAGAGACATTTCTTCAATGAGGAGTGAGACCTACACTTATCTGTGGGTATAAAGACAAATATCTAGAATGCAGTTAGGAATTATGGTAGCTTAGTAAAGACAGTTGTAGGTTCTCTAACTCCTCCAAAAACCATGACCTCATTTGTTATGAGTTATTGACTAGGTTTCCAGGACCAGGTATGATTTCCCTTTTGTTGAATGGACCTTAAGTCTAATCAGAGAACTGTTGATTATATTGATTGTGCCATGTGCGTTATTGTGGCTCATGGGCATCATGTTGTATCTTTCTCTGTATGTATTGTGTGTATAAAATCACAACTAAATGAAAGAAGCTATGAGTTTGAGAAAGAACAAGAAGGCTTTATGGAGTTAGAGGGAAGAAACAGAAGAGAGAAAATGATGAAATTATAGCATAATTTCAAAAAATATATTGTCAAAAAAGTCAATCTGAAGGCTAATAAGATGACTTTGGAAATAAGGTTGGACCTATCTTTCCTCGAGTCATAAATATGAATGATGGCTTTAATATACATATCTATCTAGGCAGTTTCTGTACTACTTGTATTACATCAAATTCTTGTACTTACACTTTGTTGATGATGACCACAGAATGAACAAGACCCCATCAGTATTTTATTGTCTGCATTCAGGAATTGGAAATGAAACTCTTAAATCATTGCAACTTGTCCCTCCTAAAGTTCTTGCAAGGAGAATGGAAGGAAGTCCTTAGAAAGTCAAAGTGCTGTTTGTAATGGTCTGGCTTTTTATATGTAGCATTTCTGACTGTGAAAGATCCACTTTGACAAGTACCAGGTAACACGTCAGCTCCATTTTGTTTAAATACAACAGAGCCCAACTTTAAGTCCAGTGGAATATCAATGTCTAGTTTATAAGTATCTACAGATGGATCAGGATATAGTCTTCATGGGAGCAGACCAACTAGGGGTCTGCCCCACCATCATGTTCACATGATGGTTATGGACTCTGACCCTCTGAAACCATAAGTTTGAAATTTAATGCTTTATTTTATATATTGCCTTGGTTCTGGTGTTTTATCATAGCAATATAAAAAAATAAGATATTTACTTTTGGAAGGAACCTTTATCAGATGGATAAGTACAAATAAAACAGTATTATTAGTCTTACCCATGAAGAAAGTGATACCAAGAAATGTTACATAATTTGACCAAGCTCACATAATTATGTAGAAGAGGACCCCCAAATCTGCTTAATTACATTGCCATTTTCCTTACTCAGGCTATGTTGAGTCTGTTCCTGTGTACCTTGGCTCAAGCTACCTCCTCTTCTTTCACTGCTCTCCTTGTCAAATAGTCTGTGAGAACTTACTACAAAGATCTCCTGACAATAAAGCTTTATCAGAAGTTTTGCATCATAGTAGAGTCAAGGGTGCCTTCTTTAGCCTTTCTCTACCACATGAATCTTCATTCTTTTACTTTTTTTTTTCAGGGTTTCTCTGTGTAGCCCTGGCTGTCCTGGAACTCACTCTGTAGACCAGGCTGGCCTTGAACTCAGAAATCAGCCTGCCTTTGCCTCCCAAGTGCTGGGATTAAAGGCGTGTGCCACCACTGCCCAGCTGCATCTTCATTCTTATCGCCGTCTTGTGTATAACTCACTCAGAGTGTACTACAGTCTAGGGTGAGCTTCTCAATTGTCTCCACTGAACTTGGGTGAGACCTTTCTGAAGATCCTGCTTTACTTGATTTAGGTCTTCAGTGTGTGGAACAGTAGCATTTGGTAGGGATATTTCCATAGTCTCATTAAATTGTTAGTGACTAATGTAAATATGTATTTTAATTGAAATAATTTTAGGTGTTAACATATGAACATTAATACTTCTCAGCAGGCTGATCAGAGTTTATGATAGACTGTGGTCAAGTGTTTTCAAGAACATTAATTGAAACTACTTTGAGTATAGTTACTTCTGTAGGAGGTAGAGAGAGCCTTGGTAGAGATGTGATGCAGTCAGTTTGACAGTTGATGAGACACTTCTTAATGTTAAACAGCAGAAAGCCTAAACAGGTCACTAAAGGATCGTTGCTGTTTTGTATTCTAGAGAAGAACAGCTGCAGAGCAGAATTTGACCCTGTGATTCCTTCACATTATACGTGTTCCCTGTTATAGTCGTATTGATACACAGTAGCTCATTTGTGCTATCAAAATGTGTATGTGTGGGCTCATGTGTATGTGTGTGTGTGTATGTGTTTCCCAAGTAATTAACAGATTCATTATTTAGATCAATTTGGGTCAGGCGAGCTGAGAGGTGTAAAATGAAGACACCAGGCATTCCTATGCTACATCCAGCTCATAAGTCTTCTGTAACACTGGCTTTCCTTAAACAAATGGGCTGCAGAGAGGAAAGGGAGACTCAGCAAAAACCTGGATGCAGACAGAGAGCACTGGGCAAATGGGTGGCGGGGAACCAAGACAATGTTAGTGATCCCTACAATAAAAGACGGAGAGGCCCTGGGATCCTACAGCTACTGCTATCACTCCTCTCAAGAGAAAATTCTACCTCGGTCTCAGGGAGGACAAGCACACAAAGAACACTGTACTGCTTTTCTGTATCATCAGGCATTTGAACAGGGAGGAGTGTTGAATATTCTCACTCTCTGGCATTGCAGTCTAACTGACCTGATGAGTACTGATGAGATTTTTTTTGATCCAGGACAGGTTCAGCCAGCTGGGACACCAGCAAGTATGCCCTTTATGTTTGTGGTTTGCTTTCCTTCCTGCTAGGCTATGTAATGGCTGTGTCTTTGCTTCTGCTAGAGAACATCCACACACCTATTCTTCTAGGTCCCAAACGACTCTTTCTTCCCTGGTTTGCTTTCTCAAGTCCTTGCTTCCTGGGGTTCTGCACTGCTGGTTTCTCTAAACTCTGCTCATACTTTTGTAATGATTTTTTTTTCACTAAACTTATCTCAAATTACTTAACCAGAGTTTGTCATTTGCTTTCTGCCAAGACCCTTACTGACAGAGTTGGCAATAATTTCTCCACTTCTTTTCTAACATGTTTTCAGCCACTACAGTGGCACTTTCCCAAAAGAGAATGATTGCATTACTGCTAAAGGTAAATGTTCTTTAATTAAGAGGAAATGGAGCTTCTTTTTGTTAGTGTGACCATTTGTGATTCCTTTGTCTTATCAGTGACTCTACCTCAGGACATGAGCAGAGGCCAGGCAGGCCAAAGAGTTGTTCTAATAATGCTTGGTAGGACCCTCCTTTTAGTTTACACATAAATTTGAAAATTTATATGTAACTCTTGACTCCAGATGAAAATAGTAAATTCAAGTGAATTTATCTGAGTAGCTTAATGTTTTAGGATGCCTCAGCATGAATAATTTTTCTTAATAATTAGTACAGTTTTTAATTTATAAAGAAATATTTTTTTTTAGCCAGGCAGTGGTGGTGCATGTCTTTAGGCCCAGCACTTGCAAGGCAGAGGCAGGTGGATTTCTGAGTTTGAGGCCAGCCTGGTTTACAGAGTGAGTTCCAGGACACCCAGGGCTATATAGAGAAACCCTGTCTCAAAAAACCAAAAAAATTTTTTTTATTATATATCATGAAAATAGTATTTATCATTCAGGTTACCAATATGGACTTTTCTATTTTTAAAACTCAATAAGATAACCTTAAAGATGAAGTATCTAAAATTATGTTAATATTCTCTAAAAACTAATGACTATATTATTTCTTTTAAGCTGGAATCCCTGGCTTTAACAATGACATTAGAAATGAAAACACTGATATTTTAGATCATATCTTGGTACTGAATACAATTTTGCCCATTGGTTTGTTGACTTCTGACTTAGATATAGTCCTAGTATCATTTAAAGTTTGAAACTGATTTTATTAGTATTATAGTATCCCTTGCCCTTAATATGGGAATATTTGCATCTTCAAGCACTTAAACATAATGTTTGTGGCATCTAAGCTTTGAAATTTTGGGTTAATTGGTCCTCAATAACTCTTCTGTTATTTAGGTTAAATGTACTACTTGGTTTACTAAGAACTTAAGGAGTTCTTTGAAATATTCATTCATTCATTTATTCACCCAAAACACAAAATATAATTACTACATATATTTCAATAACTATCCTAAGATCTATGGAGATAAATATTTAGATAGACATGGTCTATGATATCATAATAATTGTGGTCCAGGTTGGAAGCAAACAACTCATGAAGAAACAATAGCAATAAAGTGAGGCATGTGCTTTGTTGTCCATGTAGAGAACATTCTGAAAGCACACAAGAAAGGAGCTTAAATGCATCTGAAGGGCATGGTCAGGTATCTCTTTCTCTCCATCCCCTCTCTCTCAGAAGACTGGCTGAAATATCACAATGAATAGGGGTTAGTAAGGTGAAAGTTGAGAGAGGAGGAGTTGGGCCATAAAGACCAGGGTGGAAGGTGGAAGACAGAAAATTCCTCATATATGAGGAACTAGGTGAAAATTTAAGGAATGGGAACAAAATAAGAGAGGTATGTAGAAGAGACATGGTCTGAGAAGACTATTAGGGGCACCATGAATCTATTAAGGGTTTTGCACATGATTTTGGGTGGGGTGGAAAACCACTGAAGAATGTGTCTCAGGCACATCCCCATTAGCTGCTCAGGAGTATTCCTCTGACTTCGCAACTGAGCAGAGAATGCAGACTGTCTCAGATGAGAAGGCTGGAGACAGATTAAGAGCTGTGACATTGTCACAGCCACCAGGGGACAAATGGAAAAGATGCTGTCTGGGCTGTGACCCCGAGGATGGATAAGACTGGACATCCGTGGAAGAGACTTGAAAGTGGACTCAGACAACCAATGCCCATGTCTCTTGTGCAGGCAAATTCTTTTCACCAAAGCAGGAAAATGGGCAGATTGAGGCAGGGTGAGTGGGAGTAGGTGTGATAAAGGGCAGGTGAAGAACTGTATCTCCGTTTATAAAATGAGGGATGGGACTGGAGAGTTAGCTCAGTGGAAGAGTAGTTAGTGAACAAGGTCAAGTCCTAGGTTCAGTCACCAGCACCCAAATCTGCACCAAAGCAAGCCAAATAAAATCACAAAGAATCAAAGAAAGAAGCAATGACACACACAAAAAAAAAATGGATAATGGACCAGTGAGTAGCTCAGCTAATAAGGATGCCTGACTCTAACCTCGATGACCTGAGTTCTGTTCTAGAGATGCACATGGTAGGAGGACAAAATCATGTCTCCGGGTAGTGTTTTGACCTTCACTCGTAGTAATACACATGCTCACCCCATCACTGCACATAATATAAATAAATGAACAATACAAATATATAATGAACTATACAAATATAGTAAATATGACCCAACCACCCAAAGTAAAAAATAAGGAAGAGAGCTAAATGAGTTAAGATTTAGCAATCAAATTCTGACTTTCCTGTCTTATCTTCCAAAAGGAAAACAATTGTAGCAGCATTCAGGCAAATTTAGAAATTCTCTGAACATTTTTCCGTTTTCTCCTGAAATTTAGTCTCCACTGCTCTAGTCTTTACTTACTAATTAAGCTCAAGGAACAGGACATGTTTGCATTTCTTAGTATTTAAATGGAAGCAGAAGAAAA
>NW_022196895.1:37715977-37725717 GCF_008632895.1 Mastomys coucha | reverse complement strand
AAAAAAAAGAAAAAAAGGGAAGGGGGCATCAGCTGGTATCGACACTGGGTTTCATAAAGAAGAAGATAACATTTATTATTCTAAGTTTTCTAACATGGGTGAACATAGATTGTCTGTGGTCAGGCTGACTTCATTGTCCCATAATTCTCAATTCTGTGATTTGCGTGTGCTCTAGGCTTGAGCAGCTCTGCCAATGGCTTATGGCTTGGCTGTTGCTGCAGGGGAGTTGTTGCACACTGATGGCTTTTAGCAGGGGAGTCAATTTGCTGGGCATTTCCCTTGATTACGGTGCATTCTCTCCGCACTGATTGTTAAGAGAGTGAAGATTCTTGCATGGTGAAATGTTTTAGGCTCTAGATAAAGAAACAGTGCACTTGGCAGATGATCTCCCTGTGATTTCACACTGATGGAAAAGCTGCCTGGCTCCTCTAATTTATTCAGATAAATTTCTAGAAACAAGGATGATGCTAAAGCACCATGAGACACTGAAGGGAAGAGAGGAGCAGAATTTGCAGCTGTGAGTAGATATTGACTCGGGTGGATAATTACCTCCATCTTGTTATACGGCCTCATTTTCTTCTTTTGCAATCTTGCATATAAGTATAAAATTCTTATCTGACAAACCTTGTACCCATTGGAAAAAAATTCATTTCAATGGTCATTCCAGGAGAGCACAGGTACAAAAGGTGATAAATATCCCTTTTATTTGAAACTGATTTTATTTCATATCTTATGTTAACTTTTAAATCAACCCTTTATTCCAGTGTTATGCAAGTTTCTTGTAGAAATACTAAAAAACAAAGTCATTTCTTTAAGTTCATATCCAGTGGGCCCTTTGAGTACGGAGCTACTGGACATAAAAGAACATGGCTGGCCTGACTGGATACTTTGGATTCAGCCAGTTTTATGATCTCTACTAGGTCAAGTTTGTCTCTATCTCTGGGTGGTCTTTTTTCCTGAGAATTGGGTGGGAGTAGATCATAGTAGGTGCTTTCCCAGGAATAATGCTAACCAGAGGCACTGTTTTCTAGTCAGCTGACAAAAGTAGGCTTCTCTGTCAAATTGTGAGAACCAGAGTGACAGAAGACATTCGGGCTTGGAGAAGTCTCTTCTACAAGATGTGCACATCATACCAAAAGTTAAGTGTTTAGGGAAGGGAGAAATTTTTCTAAGCTTTTATTATTACATGCACTTTATTCAGACCTTATAGGAAGCATAGCAGCACTCCACACTCTTGAACAGAAAATAAGACTAGCATAGAAAGGAATTCCTCCTCCAGAGAATGAAGCATGGCCTCTTCATGTTATAGAGTTCTTTTTCTCCTGTCCTCCCTGCGAATCTTCTACCCAGTGTGTCAAGCATTCCCTTCAACATCAGTATTCTGAGATGCTGCACATCACTGGTGGGAAAGCCTCTTGTTGAGGGAATCACAGCACAGGTATGGGCAGGAAGCAGCCCATCTCTGATTTAACCAAGGCAGAGTTTTTCGGTAAGAGTGGATAGAAAATCTGTAATTTCTGTATCATGAACCCTCTACTTGCCACTATACCACTTCCTCTTCTGCGTAATACTTGGATATCCACATAGCTGTTCCTGTTTCTTGTAGTTACAAGTCTTTGTCTTAGAAAGGGGCATGCCCATCTCTTTTTATCTACATCACTATATCTAGCAGGGTTTTCATGAGGTCCTTCCTTCCTTCAAACCGTGACTAATTCTTAAAGGTCACCTTTAATTACTCTACTTTTAACTTTTAATTTTAATTTCTACTAATCATCTTATCACATCTACTGGAAATATTGAATCTTAAAGTACTTTCCTTCAGCCTATTTGTTCCTTAATTATTTGTTCTAGAAATCATTTTTGCTTTGGCTCTCATGATGCCTCCTTGATGTCATCCAACACAGCAATTATAGAATGGCTTCACGATTTGAAATCTGATGATACTAATTATGTCATGTGCTTTCTATGGTCTTTATGTTTTACAAAACAATCTTTACAAATTTGAAGCGATAGTCTCAATTTATACGCAGGGGAAGGAAGCTGAGCACACGTGCCCGTCAAGGGCCTCACCTGTTTCTTGACCTTTTTGCTGTTACACCTCTCATGGTATTTGTAACCACTTTCATATTCTTTTCCACTTTTAAAACTTTGCTTTGAAACTAGGCTAATTAACTGACAGTTACTTCCTACTTTAGTACATCAACTCATGTTCTCTGGCTCTCCCTACCACATGAAGTGTTTGAATCAAATAGAGCTTAGAAATGGTTGTGTGTTGACCCATGGGCCCTGTGAACAAAAATCTTAACGATATGATATTATTTCACCCACTTCTAATCTCTCTTCCCTTGCACTTGTGAGAGGACAGTTTTCCAACTTCATAGTATATAAGCTATCATATCTGTCTTCAACATGGAGGTTTTATTGAGTGTCTTAGTTAGGGCTTTATTGCTCTGAAGAGACACCGTGACTACGGTAACTATCATAAAGGAAAGCATTTAACTGGGGCTGGCCCGTGGGTTCAGAGACTTAGTCTATTATTATCATGGTGGGAAACATGGCAGTGTGCAGCAGACATTGTGATGGAGAAGGAACTGAGAGTTTCACATCTTGATCCTGTAGGCATCAGAATCAACTGTGTGCTTCACTGGGCATAGCTTAAGCATATGAGACTCCCCCCCTCCCCCAACCCACACAGTGTAACCCTTCCTTCAAAAAGGCCAGAGACACTCCAACAAGGCCACACTTCCTAATAGTGTCAAGCATTCAAACGTATGAGTCTGATGGGGCCATTCCTAGTCAAACTATCACACTAGGGACTGTCCCCAGGAGCTTCTAAATAGTGAGAGGAATGTGGGTGGGATATGGTTGGTCCACTGAGTTTTCATAAACTGAGGACTTATTCTCAATTTTAGCAGTAGTGAGAAGTCGTGAGGAATAGTGGGGCACAACGAGGGTACAGATGCAACCTTGGAAGGGAGTAGTACCTATCTTGAGAGAGCGGGTTAGGTCTTACAGAAGTCAATTGATTCTCCCCTCTCTAATCACTTGTTTTCCTACTTTATCCCTTGCCATATGATCCACACTCATGTCTCTTTCTAATGAATTCAAGTCATGTGGTGCTGTCCACCACACTTTCATCAGAACTCAATGCTTTTGAACCTCAAGGGCTCTGTATTACAGACATTTATTTTCTTGGGAGCTGACAATATGGCTCAACTTGTGAAAGTGCTTGCTCCTAAGGTTGGTGACTTGAGTTTAGTCCTTGGATCTCACATGGTGGAAGGAGAGAAGCAACTCCTACAAGTTGTTTTCTGACCTCCACACATACCACACCTTCACAGATATACATGCATGTACACACACATATACACACATACATCAAATAAAGGCAAAATGTAAGTATATACATTTTATTATAATTTGCTTATTCTTTTTTTTTAAACATATTTTTGTTTATTTATCATATGTAAGTACACTATAGCTGTTTTCAGACACACCAGAAGAGGGCATCAGATCTCATTATGGATGGTTGTGAGCCACCATGTGGTTGCTGGGATTTGAACTTAGGATCTTTGGAAGAGGAGTCAGTGCTTTTACCCACTGAGTCATCTTGCTAGCTCCAATTTGCTTATTCTTAATCTTCAAGTATTTTGTTTCATTAACCAAAATTGAGTAAGCCACCCAGTCATCTGCATCTTTGAACTATCACAGAAAACACTGGGCCAGGCAATCTAGGAACCATTTGGGGGGAAATACTCTTTTCATGGGCCTCATTTCACTTAAATCCTAGGTATATTTGCTACTGAGATAAAACTGAATGTATGTTTCACATCTTTTTTTTTTGTGAATAATCTTTTGAAAGTTTAAAGAATAGGTGAACTGCAGAAAAACAGATGGTAACACTTGTCATACCCTTGAAGCTGAACTTTTCTTGCGCTCAAATGACCATCTAGAGAAATGTTCTCCTTAAGGCTCCCGAGCATAAGCAGCTGTGAAGAACCTTCTGAGATCCAGAGGCAGATTCTGGAGAACACAGTGGATGAGTGTCTGTCACCTTGACCACAGCCCTTCTTCAACTCTGGTCGAATGAAATGTGTGTGTGTGTGTGTGTGTGTGTGTGTGTGTGTGTGTGTGTGTGTGTGTGTATGTGCACGCGTGCATGTATGTGTGTGTGTGCTTAATAGTCCTGCCAAAATAACATGTATGAAAGTGTTTAGGTCACCAAAGAATTTAGGCAATAACCGGAGGTAGCCTTCTGAACACTAATTTTTGCATGTATCATAATTTACTTTGAAAATACAGGTTATTTTTTTTTGTGGGGGCAATTCTTAAATATCACTGAGTAAAACAGAGTCTCCCATAGCTTTAATACCTGCTGCATCATCTTGTAGCAGTCTACGAGTTTGTGTTTGAAGTACAATAGATGTTTCTAAAGATAGTTTTCAGGATTCTGACTTATAATTTAAGGAAGCTAAGTAAATTTGCCATTTGATACACTGACCTCTGCCTCCAAATCTGGTTTCTTTGATGTCTGAGGACTGAGAAAGTGTTCTGAGGGAAAAGTAGTCACCTGAAAAGTGACAGCCAGTTTGACATAAACTATCTAGCACTAAATTTATTGACCTAAATCATAAAAGATTGTGTGAATCTGAAAACTCTGTTTGAGCTGTGTATGAATTCACTGCCCTCAAATTGAACTTGTACTTCCAAATGGCTATCAGAATGTCATTTTTTTTCACCAAACCAAAACAAAACAACAACTTGATATGTACATCTATAGTGAGATTTAATGCAATAGACTTGTTAAGGGTGAGTCACCTTCATTAAACATACTAATATTTTTAAGTCTCACATTTCCTCTCTGTGAACTCTGGCTACTAATAAACATCCATATCGTCCACTCCTTGACCTATTGGCCCTGAGAAAGGAAGATGGTTTGAGAAACATTCTAATCTAGTTGAATTCTGTTATTCCCCATAATAAGACCTATTTCTGGCTCCACGGAAGAGTCTGTGAACTTAAAATGACCCATATTTAATTTTGTGGGCAACCAAGGAACTACAAACCCACATAAGGAAATATACATTAACTTCAAGAAGTCTGATCTTAGACTTTTCCCTAAGCTTTGCAGTAACCATCTATGACCTCCACAATGCACTATGAATTAAATTCAGTTAAAAACTGATATATAGGAAACCAGTGACAAACTATTGATTTGCACAATGAACTATAACTGACAAGACCATATGTATATATTTGGTTAGCACATCTGTATTCTACTAAAGAGAAATATACTCAGAAAAATATTGCTTTCAGTTTGGATGATGAGCATGACATTAGAAAGACACGAATTTAGTTGCTTGACCTTGAGGTTTAGGGCAATAAATTAAACAAACATTCTAGAGGCATCTCCTCTGTGGGCAGACAGTGAGCTGGCTTTGTGTTCCTAAAAGAATCTTCACATCAGCGACACTACGCATGACCTCTGCACACGGGCTATCTGGGATGAGAGTCTCATTTTACAACTTATAGCTTGGTGGCTTCTTACACCTTCCTTATTCGATGACCTCACCTTCTGTAAAATCCTGTTCTGCTTCGTTCTTTTTATAGATGCTGAATTGTGGTAGAAAATCCAATCTTCTTTATTTCCTGGTTTTTGGAGTGCATCTCGGTGTCACCCCACCCCCTCCAAGCCACTCAAACTTCAAATTGAAAATTCACTGCCTTACCTTCTCTCAGAAAGGACGAATGTCTGTGGGAACGTTCTTGTCCCATAAAAGAACTCAATGGCCAACTTTATGGACTGTTTAACTTCTGGGAGAAAAGTGAAGCCTTATTGTCCCATCTTTCTCTAGATGGCCTCCAAATGTGACAATTACTGACAGTCAAGACTTCAGATAGAAGGACTGTTCGAAGATGAAAATGCCAATTTCAACTCAGTGACTGCTTCTAAGACCTCATTAATCTCTCCATGCTTTCCACAGAAGCCACTCTGGGCTTTTACATGTTCCCGTTCTTCCTACGTGAACAAAAAAAAAAAAATTAAGAAGGAAAACAACATGATTTATCAGGTTATTGCAATAAGCTACTGAAATTTGAATGATGCTGGAAAAGTTTCTGACAGGTACACAGACATGCTGACTGTTCAGGAGTCAAAGGCCTACCTGTCAGGATTTACAGCACAGGGCAGTAGAGACATAATTCAAAGTCTGTAAGGGATGCAGTTCTTAATGAAGTTCTCTTAGGCTCATATGGAATACATTAAAATTTTGGGAAAACCATAAAAGTAAATGTCTTCTTACTTCAATACAATGTAGGAAATAGATGCTAGATCGATCATAGAGATTCAATTGTGAGTTATTGTTCTCATGGAGAGTACAGCCTAGTAGGAGAGTTGGGCATTGTTCAAATGAACACATAGGCTAATGTGGAATTTTAAGGGATTTGTGCGTCGAAGGGTATCTAGTAGGGAGGAAGATCAAGAAAAACTGACTCTGAAAAAGGAAGAAAGGAGCTGAAATATAGTACACCTGTGGCAGTGAGTTACGTGAGCTGGAAGAAAAAGCTAACGCAGTGTGCAAGCTTGGGAGGCAAGGGGGTGGCAGTTATCCAAGAGGTGAAGTGTGTGAGCAGCGGTGGAGCGTGGGACCTTCCTGTGTGAGCTGGTGGGAGTCACAGCACCCAGGAAAGATATAATGCAGATGCTTTAGAAAAGCCATACCATGCCTAAAAGATAAAAAAAAAAAATAGTAAATAAGAAAGCTGGAGACAGAGAAGATGGAATGTGTAGTCTTTTCTGGAGAAAAGAAAGGGCTCCATAGCGCCAAGACATCCGTTTCAGTAATGCAAAACCACCCTGCATACTTGTTTACTGTAAGAGGCTTGCTTTGGTTCTTCATGTGGTCCTTAGGGAAAGTTAACAAAATCTTCATTTTTTTCCCCTCGAGACGTGGGATTGGGAGATCATTTCCTCTTCTGGCGGTGGAACTGAGAATACTAAGCACCATGGTGACTCAGTTGCAATCAGTGAAAAAGCCCAATGTCAACCATGCGTGAAGCATCTGATGGATCTCTAATGCACGCTCTGCTCTCTCCTTAATCCCCACCACTCTCGGACTCCTTCATGCTGATTGGTTTAGAGATGAGGTCTCACTAACTTTTCCAGGTTAGTCTTAACTCCTGGATTCTTGCGGTCACCCTGTCTCAGTACTCCGAGTGACTACAGCTGTAGCATGCTCCGCTGCACCTGGATCATCTTTTGCACTCCCAAACTGGAAATAGAAACATGACCAGGAGGTTCTGTCTCCACTTGTCACTTGGAATAATTTAATGCCAGCAAGGGAAGCTGTGTCTGCTGACAACTGCTACTAACTACTGTGGTCACACTAAAGTGCTGTAGGGAAGATCTTAAGGTGGCAGAAAACTCAGTTGTTTGATGTTAGGACTGAATGAGACAGGTAGGGGGCCAAAGCAGGGATAACTACTGTTACCCATTTGGCATATTGCCTTTTAAACCATTTAATAGACTCATTCGTGTTAGTGTGTTAATTTCCTAAACAACAACACAAATTATATCAAGATTCATCTCTTATGTATAATACAATGATCTCAGTCTCCCTTTCTACTTATATATAGCCATGTATACAGTTACACGAGAGGGCTGGAGTGATGGCTCACTGGTTAAGAGCACTTGCAGCTCTTGCAGCTTTTGCAGCTCTTGCAGAGGATCTAGGTTCAGCTCCTAGTACCTGCATGGAGGATCACAACTATTAGTAACTCCAGTTCCAGGGGACCCAATGCTTCGTCTGAAATCCTTAGGCACCAGGCATGCGTTTGCTGCATAGACATACATGCAAGCATAACACTCATACACATAAAATAAATAAGTCTAAAATTAAAAATATTTGCTTACTTATAAATATTTCAACAAGATTTTATAGATTCCTTTTATCCTTAGTGAAAAATAGTAAACACGAAAATAGAAATGGTCTATTATCTCAAAGCCCATATTGTCCTTTTGGTCTAAAAAAAGCATTCATATATGCAGTAAAAAAATATGCACTTAACTATAGAAATTTATAAAATTTATAATCTAAGTATCTTCAGCTCCAGTTTTTCTTCTCAAATTAACTACCTTTATTAAGATAGTTGTCTTTCTAATGTATATGTATATGATATATATGTGTATGATATATGTAAGTGTATATGGGTTTGAGGAACCACACTGGATAAGTTACATGTGGCTTATACATAGCAAATGTGGTCCATACTGCCCTGCCCTGCTTATTTACCTTCACAAAGCATCCTAGGATTATTCAGCAGCCTGAGAAGCAAAGGTTGCACAATGTTTCCTTGTATGAGCTCTGCTTCTGTATACACTGGGTTTAAACACTAGCTCTATTGCTTACTATTTCCATAACTTTTCAGTAATCAATTTCACTTACGAATACCTCAGAGTTTCTGTTTTCTCTTTGTGTGTATGTGTGTGTGTGTGTGTGTGTGTGTGTGTGTGTGTGATGTGCACACACTTATGTAGGCCAGAATTTGGCATCAAATGTTTCTTCCATTGGTCTCCACCTGATTTTAGAGACAGTCTGTCACTGAACTGTCTCATCTAAACTGGTTGGTCACTAAGTCCCATGTCTCTGGTCCCATGTTGAGTCAGTTCTGCATGTCTCTGCTTTCCTAGTTCTGGGATTGCAGATGCTCATCATCATGCCTGCCTTTTACTTGGCTGCTGGGCATCTAAATTTAGACAATGATCTATAAAGTCATCTCCCCAGCTTTACATTCTTCATTTAGGCACAATATTTTAAAATATTATGCAATACATTAATTTATTTTATAAGTACTTTTATTTTCAAAACAACTTCTAATCTGATATTATAGCTTATTCTTTAACATTTTCTAAAAACAAAAATGTGATCCAGATTTCTTTAGTTGCCTCAAAAATGCCATTTATTTCATTGAGTTTGTTCAAATCATGCTTCAACTATAGCTCTTTGCACTTGGTTGCTACACTTCATTATTTCATATTTTTTTTGTAATAGTTTACCCTTCCCTACCTCCCATTTCCCATTGGTTTCTTTGCATGATGACCCACATTTTGGAGTTGGCTTCCACATTGGTGTTCTTTAATGTCTGTTTCTATTTCCAGTGCTTCATGTAGCTTCTTAGTTAGTGCTAGGAGAGTCCTCAAAATATAACATCTCCTGAAAATCCTCATTTTTCTATCCTCTACATTGTATTCCTTGGAGTGGGTACATCACAGATGATGCACTTGTTCTTTGGGTAACTCTCCAGGCAAGTGCTGTGAGCAGGTGTCTTTGAGCTCTTGTGCATTCCTAGAAGTACAAACTCTATCAAAATATATAAGATTGATAAGTATGGAGTTTGTTATTCTCTTCTCAATAAACTCCTCCTCCTTTTCTAAATTATGGATGGCTGGAGGACAATAAAGGTGAATTAACTGGGGAGAGCTCAAACGCCAGAATGTTAAATCTAGGCGAGTAACCCTACCAATCACAAATGAAGAACATATAAATTGATAGAAAATGAATGGCTGAACTGCATGTGCCTAAGGTCCAAGCGCATAGTGCAGTAAAAGCAGAGATACTGTAGATAGCTGCAACAGCATTGTTTTAGCCTACCTTTTTATTTTATTTTATTTTATTTTTTTTTTATATTTTCTTTATTTACATGCGAATTTCTCCTTTCCCAGTTTCCCCTCCAAAAAACAA
>NW_022196895.1:37669059-37715130 GCF_008632895.1 Mastomys coucha | reverse complement strand
ATTTCTGTATCCACTCCTCTGTTGAGGGACATATGGGTTGTTTCCATGTTCTGGCTATTATAAATAATTAGCCTACCTTTTTAAAATCATGATTTTTACATGCTAGATGAATGTGCTGGTTAGCGTTTGTCAATTTGACCCAAGCCAGAGGAAAGAGAGAACCTCAGCTGAAGAATTGCCTCCACCAACTGGCCTGTGGACAAGTCTGTGGGGGACATTTCTTGACTAACAATTGATGTGAGAAGTCTTTGTGCGTAATACCATGCTGCCTCATCTTGGCAGGAAGTACTGGGTTATATAATAAAAGGAGCAGAGAAGAGCATACCAGTTGGATATCCAGTAACGAATGGTCACTCCTGCAAACATATGTGTAGTGTCATACAGACTGAACAGGTTGTTTCTATGTTTAGGGAATACACACACACACACACACACACACACACACAGGTTAGGGCAGTGGGGGAGGAAGGTAGCCAAGCAAACAATGGATGGTAAGCCTCCTAAACAGCGCTCCTCCATAGCTTCTGCTTTAGCTTTTGCACTGAAGCTCATACTTTGAATTCCTGCCTTGGCCTCTCCCAGTGATGGACTGTGACATTGGAGATGTAAGCTGAAATGAACCTCTTTTTCTTCAATTGGTTGCTTTTGGTCATGGTGTCTATCACAGAATAGAAAGCAAACTAGAACCATGAGTAACTGGAAAGACAGAGCAAGACAAGGAATAAACAGCCACCACCATAATTCTATTACTTAACAATAGTTGCTTTTGTTAATATTTTGTTGCAGTGTTTTAATCTAATCTTATTTTCATAATTATGTCGTACTTTATACATATGATGAATTTTTTTACTTAATAATATACTTTCTCTTATTACCAAGATGTTTCTGTAGAAATAATATTTAATAAAAATAAATAAAACACACACAAAGTTAACATATCATATTTAACTGTTATTATGAAGTGTTTGTTTACTATTTACTATATATTCAGTGTTATAAACATTTTCATAAATGTATTTATGGCTCAACAAACATTTATTAATTTTTCAGTTATTAAAATATATTTGTGCTAGAGATAAACCTTTTCCTTTTTCAGTATTTTCTCTATAAGTCAAGAAAGGAGAAGAAAGAGGTAATGGGAGAAAGGAAGTGAAGATGGTGGAGTAGATGGTGGAAGCTCAATACCTAGGTGTATAAGCATCCCTGGATGAGGAGAGGCTTACGAACTGATTTTTAGGCTCTACATCCAGTTAATAGGACTGGACAAAGTCAACAGATTGACTTGGCATTCATAGACATTTCTGATGTTAAGTGTTTTGTGATGTACACTTCAAAAAATGCCCAAGTTTCTTCCCCAGGTCCCAGTGAAACAGTGACCCTAGGCTGTGATGTGCATTTTCAATGTGTGCATTGGTTGGGACTTGGAATGATCACCTCAGAAACTACTCAGTCTGGCACTGTTCACCTTCCACTCTGGAGCCTTCTACAGTTATGGCTGTCGACTGTCCTTTTGCTCCTGAGGGGAAGTCTTCACTTAGCTGTATTATTGCTTTGATGCTTCTCATAAGATCAGCATCTAGCAGTTGTAATTCCTATAGGAGAGGTTACTATTTGGTCCACTGGGCAGCTTTCACTTGATTGGTCCAGATGATTTGAATGAAATCACATATGCTGAGTTATGCAGTGAGGCTGTCTGGGCTGGAGTGTGTGCTTTTAAGCAGGAAATGGCCTTTGCAAAGTAAATCTTGTCTTTAACAAGGACTTCAAAAATTATCTCACTTGTTGAAGCTCACACTTACGTCCTCATATCAGTAAACTTTGTGAGGGGGATACTGGCTGATTGGAGCATTCCTCCACCTTTGTGATCACTGATCACAAAACCTACCTACCTATGCAAAGGGGCTCTCAGGTTTTTCCAGGTGACTCTGTGAGATGTAAGTCAAGATGAATGGAACTTGCAATAGTCCAATGCTAGCTATTTCCAGAATAAAAACAGATCATGAATGACAGCAGGTAATGTACAGTGAGAAATCTTCTGTGACTACAACCATTTGGGAACTGAATGCTTTAAATTAATGCTGTTCAGTAGAACCTTCAGGGGTGACAATGTTCTGGAGTCTATATGTGCTGTGCAATAGTTACTTTTCACATGTAGCCATTTACTGCTTAAAACATGGGTAAGTGTGACCCCAAAATTAAAATTTTAGTTTAAACATAAGAAACTATACATTGAAAGCTACTATCTGCGATAGTGTACTTTTAAAGCTGTTCAGACCAGGTTCCCAGCAGCTTGAATTCATGAGAGACAAGATCAATTAAAGTATGTTTTAGCTGGATAGATTGTTCCATTGTTATGAGTACATACTGCTCTTGTAGAGGAAATGGTTTGGATTCTAGGACCCACATGATGGCTCACAACTACCCCTAACTCTAGTTTCAGGGGGTCTGAACCCTCTTCTGATCTGCAAGTGCATCAGCTATGTACATAGTATACACACACACACACACACACACACACACACACATACACACACACACACATGTAATACACACACACACACACACACAATACACCACACACATATAATACACACACATTCACAAACACACGTACTCAGACAAAATTCTCATGCACATAAAAAGTAAATAGATATTGAAATATTAAAATACTTGTGGTCTCATTTATTGTGTACCTAGCTTCTATCCATTCCCAAATTGCCTCAAATTGTTGACATTAATTATCTAAAAGATGTTTCTGAGTTATTCTTTAGCTTTCTGTTTAATCATTCCTTTTAAGATTGAAACTTCTTCTCCTTGTATTAGCTTTCTAATCTGATAAAAGTCCATGACCAAAGCAACTTGGAGAGCAAAGGGTCTGCTTCAGCTTACAGTTTTTCAGTACAGTCCATCATTGAGGGAAGTCACAACATGGAATTAGAGGTTGGAGCTTATGCAAAGGCCATAGAAAACTTCTGCTTTTCTTTGAGTTTGTTTTAGACTGAATTTCCTTGATGGATTTCCGTATATTGAACCATTTCCGCATCCTTGGGATGAAGCCTACTTGATCATGATGGAAGATCGTTTTGATATGTTCTTGGATTTGGTTTGTGAGAATTTCATTGAGTATTTTTGTATTGATATTCATAAGGGAAATTGGTCTGAAGTTCATTTTCTTTGTTGGGTCTTTGTGTGGTTTAGGTATCTGAGTAATTGTGGATATATAGAATGAATTGGGTAGTGTTCCTTCTGTTTCTATTTTGTGGAATAGTTTGAAGAGTATTGGTATTAGGTCTTCTTTGAAGGTCTGATAGAACTCTGCACTAAACCTATCTGATTATCTGGTCCTGGGCTTTTTGGTTGGGAGACTATTAATGACTGCTTCTATTTCATTAGGGGTTGTAGATGCTGAAAAAGCATTTGACAAAATCCAACACCCCTTCAGGATAAAAGTCTTGGAAAGATCAGGAACTCCAGGGCCATACCTAAACATAGTAAAAGCAATATACATCAAACCAGTAACCAACATCAAACTAAGTGGAGAAAAACTTGAAGCAATTCCACTAAAACCAGGGACTAGATGAGGGTGCCCACTTTCTCCCTACCTACTCCATATAGTACTGGAAGTCCTAGTCAGAGCAATTAGACAGCAAAATGAGTTCTAAGGAATACAAATTGGAAAGGAAGAAGTCAAATTATCACTATTTGCAGATGATATGATAGTATACTTAAGTGACCACAAAAATTCCACCATGGAACTCCTACAGCTGATAAACAATTTCAGCAAAGTGGCTGTATATAAAATTAACTCAAACAAATCAGTAGCCTTCCTCTACTCAAAGGATAAACAGGCTGAGAGAGAAATTAGGGAAATGACTCCCTTCACAATAGTCACAAATAATATAAAATACCTTGGTGTGACTCTCACCAAGAAAGTTAAAAATCTGTATGATAAGAACCTTAAGTCTCTGAAGAAAGAAATCATAGAACATCTCAGAAGATAGAAAGACACTCCGTACTCATGGATTGGCAGGATATAGTAAAAGTGGCCATCTTGTAGAAAGCAATCTACAGATTAAATGGAGTCCCCATCAAAATTCCAACTCAATTTTTCATAGAGTTAGAAAGACCGACTTGCGAATTCATCTGGAATTACAAAAAAACCAGGAAAGCAAAAACAATAAAATAACTTCTGGTAGAATCACCATCCCTGACCTCAAGCTGTACTACAGAGCAATTGTGATAAAAACTGCATAGTATTGGTAGTGACAGGCAGATAGATCAATGGAATAGAATTGAAGACCCAGAAATGAACCCACAAACCTATGGTCACTTGAACTTTGACAAAGGAGCTAAATCTATGCATTGGAAAAAAGACTGCATTTTCAAAAAATGGTGCTGCCTCAACTGGCAGTTAGCATGTGGAAGAATGTAAACCAATCCATTCCTATCTCCTTGTAAAAAGATCAAGTCCATGTAGATCAAGGATGTCTACATAAAACCAGATACACTGAAGCTAATAGCAAAGAAAGTGGGGAAGAGCCTCAAGCATATGGGCATGGGGAAAAATTTCCTGAATAGAACATCAATGGATTATGCTCTAAGAAAAAGATTTGATGAATGGGACCTTATAAAATTGCAAAGCTTCTGTAAAGCAAGGGGCACTGTCAAAAGGACAAATGGCAACCAACAGATTGGGAAAAGATCTTTCCCAACCCTACATCTGATAGAGGGCTGATATCCAACAAAGAACTCAAGAAGTTAGACTCCAGAGAATCAAATAACCCTACTAAAAATGGGGTACGGAGCTAAACAAAGAATTTTCAACTGAGGAATATCAAATGGCTGAGAAGTACCTAAAGAAATGTTCAACATTCTTTGTCATCAAGGAAATGTAAATCAAATCAACCCTGAAATTCCACCTCACATCAGTCAGAATGACTAAGATCAAATACTCAGGTGACAGCAGATGCTGGTGAGGATGTGGAGAAAGAGGAACACTCCTCCATTGTTGGTGGGTTTGCAAGCTGGTACAAGCACTGTGCAAATCAGTCTGGCAATTTCTCAGAAAATTGGACATCGTATTTCCTGAGGACCCAGCTATACCACGCCTGGACATATATCCAAAAGATCCTCCAACATATAACAAGGGCACATGCTCCACTATGTTCATAGCAGCCTTATCTATAATAACCAGAAGCTGGAAACAACCCAGATGTCTTCCAACCCAGATGTCTCCAGAGAAATGGATACAGAAAATGTGGTACATTTACACATGGAGTACTTTTTACTACTCAGCTATTAAGAACCATGACTTCATGAAATTCTTAGGCAAGTGGATGGAACTAGAAAATATCATGAAAGTTCTTTTGTCAGGTAACTCAATCACAAAAGAACTTATATGGTATGCACTCACTGATAAGTGGATATTATCCCAAAAGTTCAGAATAATTAGATATAATTCACAGACCACATGAAGGTCAAGAAGAAGGAAGATCGAAGTGTGGATACTTAGGTCCTTCTTAGAAGGACGAACAAAATACCCACAGGAGGGAATACAGAGACCAAGTATGGAGCAGAGACTGAAGGAAAGGTCATCCAGAGACTGCCTCACCTGGGGTTCCTTCCCATATACAATCACCAAACCCAGACACTATTGTGGATGCCAGGAAGTGCTTGCTGACAGGCGCCAGGTAGAATTGTCTTCTTATAGGGTCTGCCAGAGCCCGATAAATAAAGAAGTGGATGTTTGCAGCCAACCATTGGACTTAGCATGGGGTCTCCAATTGAGGAGTAAGAGAAAGGACTGAAGGAGCTGAAGGGATTTGCAACCCCATAGGACAAACAACAATATCAACCAACTAGATCCCCCAGAGCTTCCAGGGACTAAACCTCCAACCAAAGAGTACACATGGAGGGATCCATAGCTCCAGCTGCATATGTATAGCAGAAGATGGCCTTGTGGGACATCAATGGGAGGAGAGGCCCTTGGACCTGTGAAGGCTTGATGCCCCAGTGTAGGGGAATGCCAGGATGGGGAAGCAGGAGAGGGTAGGTGGATGAGGGAATACCCTCATAAAAGCAGGGGGAGAGGTGCTTCAATAGGGGGTTTCTGGAGGGGTGACCTGGAAAGGGGATAACATTCGAAATGTAAATAAAGAAAATATCCAATAAAAGGAAAATTAGAAAATATCTAAGAAAAAATTTCAAAAAAAAAGATGGATGGATAGAGGCAGGTGAAGGAGGAGGATGAGGAAGAGGAGCAAGAGGAGGAAGGAGAGGCAGTTTTATCAGGAGAGTTTTACAGAGATGGGTTGAAGAGAGAACAAGCTAGACACGAGTGAAGATAGAAAGAGTCAGAGTATGAGAAGGAGCCAGAAGATTACAACATATTGCCAAAGCTAGTTTGAGTCCAAGCAGAGCAACTTAGTAAGAAACTGAGAGAAGCTGGATTGAACCAGTCAGGTTGGAGAGGACTTTGAGCCAGAACAGCTGAGTTAAATTAGCCAGGCAGAGATCAGAAGGAACAAGAAAAGGTGAGAGGCTGAAAACCTTCTAGGCCTAGGATAAGATTGTATGAAACCTAGAAGCTTTCAGGACTAAGCCTAGGTTAGCAGACAGAGGTAGTTAGCCTGGTAGATGACAATTAGATCAAGAGAATAAAAATTATTTTTATAGTTTATGTTATTAACACAATCATTCCTTTGTCAGTGCCATATTTAAGAGTTTTTTTCTTAAAGTTTTGGCTTGATTCTAAAATACTGCCCTTAAATATTCAAGGAAGTAAATCCTTGAATAAAACAATATGTAACAATATGTAAATATATATGTAAATATAACAATATCTATAACTCTTCTCTCATCTCTCTCTGTATATGGTGTATATGTATATGTGCATGAATATCCATATCTATATCTATATATCCAAGAAACTAAATTACAACAATAATCATGTCATTTTGTAGTTTGGAATATTTAAAGAAAAAGAACTAGATTTTCAATTCTGTCATCCACAGCAAAGTTCTTGTAACTTTGCTTTTCTACTTTTTCATTTGGGTGTGCTGTGAAGGAATATGGTTCCAAGGCCTCACTAGATGCATAGCCTCTTGTAATATACACCAGAAGTAACTGGAAAAGAAGCACAAAGTATATTACACTTTTTTACTCACCCTTTGAGTCACTTTATTATCTTTTAGGCCTTGGGAAAAAGAGCGGTGTCTTTGTTTTCACACGGCGTTAAAGCAGATATTTCATTACAGCCTCCAAGGGGCCAGGACCAAGTTAATTGCTCTGAACTGCATAGAAGTGTCTTGGTCCCTTTGGGCTCCAACAGTGAGAGGCTCTGTATCTTCCCTCTCCCCTGCCATTTTAAAGCAGCAGAACACAAACACCAGCTTTTCCAGCCCGCACATAAAATAAGCTCTTAGAATGATCTGCAAATGCTTGGAGGCATGAAGACCTTTACACACAAGAGCCACGCAGCAGCAGGGAAGGTCAGTGCACTTGGCAGCTGCATTTCAAACTTGCTGTGCAAAGTCCAAGAAGTGATTTGGTTCCCGTTGTCTACAAATGAGCAAAATCGCATCCTTAATTTCAGACTCTTCAGCAGTGATATCATTTCTAGTCTATGCCCGCTGCTTGCGATTTACAGTGGCGAGAGCTTTATCTGCATTCATTTCCTAGACCATTGCTTTGGTACTTTCAAGGTTTTATCCAAGCATGACTTTTATAACCGTGTGGAAATTGCAGTGATAAAGGATGCATCAGCAATTTTCAAACCCATTTCTTTTTGTGGAACCTCCCTTAACAGAGAACCACAGGTCCTTTTTTTTTTTTTTTTTTTTCTGTCTTCATTGTAAAGGAGCTTTGTTTTGGTCAATGAGACACAACTGTGGAAACAAGGCCAATACAAACTTTACGGTGTTTTTGCATGGAATATCTAACTACCCTTGATTAGATGTAAAACAGGGGGCTGGCCCACCATTTTATATCCCATAAAATTGGTTTCAGAGGAATTGGTTGTAATGGAAATGTCAGACCCTTTAAATATCGAACCTTTAAATATCATGCAGGCATATGGTTGCGCATGTGACTTTGCTCGTTCTTAGATTCTAGTGTGCCAAAATGTCAGAGCTAAAGGAAGAAATATGGGAGGGAAGTGGACTGTTGCTCAGAAAGACATGACGGAAACAATTAGACACGGTGAGCGCATGAGGTTGGTTACCTCATGGTCTATTGGAACAGGGTCATCTTTTCTCTGAAAGTCAGAGGCAATGTACAATTGGCAGAACAATGGAGACTGTGAATTGATACTCATGGCTCATTGTTTCTTCCACCCTACTTCTTCCCCTACTCCAGAGGACTTCCTGTTCCTGAAATAAGCTAATTGTCAGTATAGTACTTTAAAAATAGAGTCTGGGAGCTTTTACTCTGAGGAAGAGAACAAACGCTTCCCATTGGGGAACCCAACAAAGACCGCTTATGTCTTTGTATATTCCATACAATCTCAGTTAGGTCTCTATTGATGTGATAAAACATTATGACCAAAGCAATTTATGGAGGAAAGGTTTATTTAAGTTTAGAGCATTCAGGTCCCATGCCATCACTGCCGGAAGTGCAGGCAGGAACTGAAGCAGGAGCCTGAAGGCAGAAGCTGATGCCGAGGGCCTTGGGGGTGGTTGCTTTTGGCTTACCCCCTCATGGCTTGCTCAGCCTGCTTTCTTACATAACACAGGATCATTAGCTCAGGGATGGCACCACCCACAATGACCTAAGACCTCCTCCATCCATGATTAATCAAGAAAATGTCCTTGCCTACAGGTCAATTTGTTGGAGGTATTTTCTCAACTGAAGTTCCTTTTCCTGGATTACCCCGTCTTGTGTTCAGTTGAGAACAGCAACAGCAGCAGCAGCAACGGTAGCTAGGATACATACTACATAAAACATTTATTTATTTTCGTTGTGTTTTCTGACTACCGGGGATGGGACAAGGCTGGGAAGGCACAGACTCAAGTCACAAAGTGTTCTACAACTAGCATCGTGACTTTGAGAAAGTCACTCAAATTCTCCCAGTAACAGTATCATAGTGTTAGCTTACCAACATCATGGCAATCTAAGGGCATGAACACCTAAAATTCCTTGAAATTATAAAATCCAAATGAAAATAACAAAACGGGTATGCCCGGCGGGGTATTCAAGTAAGAGGCAAAGAGATGCTTTAGCAAGTTTATTCATGGTTGAGACATCTGCTTCAAATGGAGACAGAAAAGGGGGAAAAGGCAAATATGTCTATATTACATATGGGGCCTGTGAGAGCCCTAAAGCTTTGCAGTGTCTTTAAAGCTGCAGAGTTGCGGAGATTAACTTGTTACGTTCTGTGTGGTATGGAAGTCTAATGCCAAATGAGGCTATGAAACTCTGCCAGACAAATAAGAGCTTAGGATGACAGTGTTAGTCTTAGATCATAGAGATAGTAAAATATGGATGATATGGCAATTCCTATAGGAAGAAAGCCTTCAAAAGTCAGTTTGTATAAGGAGCTGGCTCCAGGGACAGTCTGAAGATACCTTGACCTTCAGTAGAGACTTTCCGTCTAGAGAAAGTTCTGTCCTATGGGAGTCATCTTGGTCATCACAGAGCACATGCGCACATGCATATCCTCCCCCTCCCCCACAAATAAATAAATGAAAATAAAAGAAAATCGTACTTAGTAGGCAACTGCCATGATGAGCCCAGGGTTGTTACAGTTCAGCTACTGTGTGAGTTGTTCTTCATTTTTTCAAATAAAGGAACAAGGCCTTGAGCTCAGTAGTCTCCTGGTGAGGGGTGAGGCAACTTCCCTGTGTCTTTCTTCAAGACTTATGAGCCTTTAAGGACACCCATGTTTTCACAAACTGTGTTCTGTTGGAAGGCACTACGATGAAATAATTCAAGTGAATGATGCATGTCCCCTAATGCCTCCTTAGAGATTTATCCTACCAAAGGATAAAGGCTTGGTGAATTCATAGAATTAAGGGTTTTCTAAAATACTTTATAATTTTTTTTGTTTTATGTAACCATAAAGTAAATGTTTTCCTCAAATACATTAGCATCCAAGGAGCATGACTGCAGAGTAGATTTCATCCCTGCCTCTACCAAGCCCTCCAACCCCCCTGCAGTCATGAGAGGTGCCTACCATTCCAGTTTCATGTGAACTTATTCACTGATGGCCTTGCTGTCTAAGAGGGATATCAGATGAATAGGGGAAGGAGGCGTGGTTTCCTTTTCTAACTATGTAACTTTGTTGGTAAAAATTTACTCTATTATTTCCTTTTATTATAGCAAGAACTCCTATTTGAAAGGAAACGCCTAAAACCTGAATCAGTTTCCTCAGCCATGCAATCCCTGAACTGTTTCATGGACACTTCTGTGGTTAGTAAGCTCATTGTGTGTTTCCTTAAGTCAGTCTGAATGCATTGGTAGAAATGGAAAGAGAAACATTTAGTTATAGACTGCTCTTCTCAAGATGTGGAGATGCCTATTGAAGGGTATAAAGTTCTGAAGATTTATTGGTAGCGTGGGGACTATAGTTAATAATTTAAGTTATTCTATTCTTGGTAATAGCTAGGTGTGTAGATTTTAAATGCTCTCCTACTATGAAATGACAAGGATGTCAGATGATAGACTTGTTAATTGGATGCATGTAGTCATTCCATGGTAAATCTGACTACCACACTGTGTAGCATAAATGTGTGCAACTTAGCTGAAAAGCAAAGAACAGTCTTACATATATTGAATTTATTTATTCATCCTGTAACTCTGAGAAAATACTGTTTTTTTTGTTTGTTTGTTTTTCTTCTTGTTGTTGTAATTGCTGCTCTGTTTTAAAACTACGACTAAAGCCAGGACCTTACAAAGGCTAGGACAGTACTGGACTATCAAGATTTACCTAGCTCTATACTAATGTCATAAATAATTGCTACTTACCTATATTTCTAGTTTGTTGATGAGGAAGATGGATCACACACCCAGTGAATAATCTAGATAGGACTGGAACATTTGTCCTGCCCCTTCCAAATGCAAAGAAGTTTTTAACAGTCATACTAAATATCTAAGATGAGATAAGGAAGGATAATTACGATGATGTTGATGGTAGTGGTCATATTCATAGATGGTACCAGGTCCTTTCTATGTTCCAAACACTGCATTAAATGCTATATATTTTATCATTTAATTTATCTACTGTCTCTAAATAATAGCTGTCATTACTCTACTTAACAATATCTAACTTAATTAATAATAACCTAACTTAAAGAGACTATCTTTTTGCAAGGCCACCATGCTTACTAACTGGTAGAGAATAAAAACCCAAGTCTTATAGACTAAGCCATTTTAATAGTACAAACATTTCAAAACCTGGACAGCAGTTGTTGAGTAGGAAGTTGGGGTAGTTTTTACACTAATTCTATAATGAAACACTTTTTTTAATCATAGCAAGGAATATCTATTTGCAATCTGGACACAGTGGCTCTGCCAAGCCTCGGGAAAGAGCTATCTTGATGTACCCATCTTCAGAGGACAGACAGTTTCCCGAGCAATGGGCCCTGAAGATTCACCTAGTCTAAGCTGAGCAATGAGTGCATGAATGTGAGTCATGATTCCCATATAAAGAGACAGAATGGTCACTCACCATCCCCTCTTCAGTCTTTTCTTCAATTATGAAGGGGAGGGCTCTGAACCTTCACCCTTTGGGGCAAGGCCCTTAGCAACAGGCAACCAGCAAAATGCAGCTTTTGACACTTGCCAGAAGTAAACAACAATTACCCGTCGCTTGTCAAACCAGTCTCTTTCAGGACAGAGAAAGGAGCAGAAGTAGGCAGTGCTTCCCATCTGTCAGAGCACTTATAAGGCCAGAGACCCAGCATAACAATGTAAAGTGGGACTCTGGAGCTGTGCTACCCAGACCCCGTCAGCAGACAAAAGACTGGTGAGATGGTACACATGCTTGGATGTCAGGCCATCTCCTGACATAGACTGTATTTATTAATGTAGAGCTGTGCCATAAATGAGCATCAACCATAGTGTGAGTCAGAACAAAAGGCTCTCTAGGGAGTTGAGTTGCTCATTCCAGTTGACACAAATCCAAACCAAAACCTTCTGAGAATTTTCCAGAACTCAGGGAGGATTTTATTAATTGAATGCTATATCAACAGGGAATTTTATAAGGTTGAATGTAGAACCTTCTTAGACTTGAATAATCTTTATCAACTTGGAGGAACAAATTGGCACAGTACCTGCCCACTAAGCTAACTGGAACCCTTTATGCTGTGAGTTCATTCTGAAGAGGGCATTGCACCAGCAATATCTACATTGAATTATTCATTTGTTTGCTATCCTGGGAAGAGCCACAACTTTCTCACTTGTAAGGGATAACAACACCCATTTTTCTCTATTTATTTATTTATTTATTTATTTAACATCCCAATTACAGATCTCCTCCAAAGTCCCCCCTCATATGGCTTCTCCCCCACCTCCACCTCTGAGTAAGGGGAGGTCCCTCCAGGTACCAACTCACCCTGGCACCTCAGGTTACTACAGTACTAGTCACATCCTCTCCCATGAAGGTCAGTCAAGGCATACCAGTTAGAGGAACAGGATCTATAGGTAGACAACAGAGTTATGGTAAATCCCCATTTCAGTTGTTGGGGGACCCACAAACTGCTGCATATGCGCAGGGCCTAGGTCTGATCCTTATATGCTCTTTGGTTGGTGGTTCAGTTTCTGGTAGCCACCACGGGTACAGGTAATTTTGCTCAGATGATCTTCTTGTGGAATCCCTATCCCAGCTAGGTCCCTCAATCCTTTCCCCAACTCTTCCATAAGAGTTTTCTAGCATGGTCTAATGTTTGGCTGTTGGTCTCTGCATTTGGTTCAGTCAGCTGCTGATTGGAGCCTCTAAGAGAACAGTTATGCTAGGTTCTTGTCTGTGAATCCAGGCTGGCAGATGCAAACATAGCCTGAGGTTTCAAGGTAGTTGAAGGAGGAAGGCAGGCTTACAATGTGTCCCCATTGACCCTCTAAGGACAGCTCAGCACATTCCCCACAAATTGGCAGGGGTTGCTACTGCATTCATTTAAGTCTGTCTCACACAGGGCACCTGTGTATCCAGGCCAGCCATGACAAATTCAGCTGTCAGCAGTGTCTTTACATGTTGTATCACTGTGACAAGGCTTTGACTGAGAATGGGGCCTCACAGTCTCACAGTGTGTCCCTGTGCTGCAGTCACAGTGGTTGCTGTCTCCTTCATTCACACATAGTCCTCCATGGAGAGGTGGCTGACTGACACATTCATCAAAGTTGAGTTCACAGTGGTCTTCAAGGAATCCAGGTGCACAGTCACAGAAGCAGTCCCCAAGAACATCCTGACACATGGTACCATGTAAATACGGCTGAGATCCACATTCATCAATTTCCAGCTCACAGTTCACACCAGAATACTCTTGAAGACACACACACACACACACACACACACACACACACATACACACACACCTTCCTATCTCATAAAAGTATATAGCCTTAATCATGCAGGGATTAGAAACCCTTTCATCCACCTCCAAGTCACAATGCCTGCCTTGATATCCAGGCACACAGACCAGGAGGAGCTATTGATTCCATCCTGACACAGAGCCCCTTTGTGGCAAGGACTGGACATGCACCCATTGTGATCTGTCTCACAGAACCTTCCGGCATATCCAGCAGAGCAGGCACAGAGAGGGTGCTCAAGGTCTTTATGGCAGTTGCCTCCATGTTGGCAGGTATTGTCTCCATAGGAATGGGTGGCACATCCGTAGTTCAGCCCTCTGTACCCAGGAGGAATTGGCACAGGATGCTCCCTTCCTCTGGGATATTCACACAAGTGATAATTCCTTGGTGAGGACTGCAGAAGCAAGGGTCTTTTAGATCTTCACAGCCTTTGTCCAAATTATTGGCTATGTCTAAGCAACAGTTGTTGTCTTGTGGAAAACCCTTGTCTAGTTTTTATAGCAAAGTGAATCCAGGTACCTCAAGTCACTAGAGGACTAGGTAAATACTTTCCTACCGAGGTCAGTTAAAACAACCCAGTTAGGGGAGCATAATCCACAGGCAGACAACAGAGTCAAGGTAAGCCCCTCCTCTAATTGTTAGGGGATACACCGGAAGAGCATATTGCACATCTGCTACATATGTGTGTGGGGTAATAGGTCCAGCCCTTGGATGTTTTTTTTTTGTTGGTGGTTCAGTCTATGGGAGCCCCCAAGGACACAGGTTAGTTGATTCTGTTGGTCTTCTTACGGAATTTCTAACCACGCCAGGTTCCTCAATTCATCCCCCTTCCCCCCTCCCCATCCCAACTCTTCCACAAGGCCTCCTGAGTTCAGTCTAATATTTGGTTGTGGGTCTCTTCACCTGTTTCAGTCATCTGTTGGAGCCTCTCAGAGAACAGTTATGCTAGACTCCTGTGATGGTTTGTATATGCTTGGAGTGCTACTATTAGGAGCTGTGGCTTTGTTGGAGTATGTGTGTCACTGTGGGCGTGGGCCTCATCCTAGGTGCCTAGAAGTCAGTCTTCCACTAGCAGCCTTCAGATGAAGATGTAGAACTCTCAGCTCTGCCTGCATCATGCCTGCCTGGATGCTGCCATATTCCATGCCTTGATGCTAATGAACTTAACCGCTGAACTTGTAATTAAATGTTGTCCTTATAAGTGTTGCCTTGGTCATAGTGTCTGTTCATAGCAGTAAAACCCTAACTAAGACAACTCTGTCTGCAAGCATAATAAAGTATTATTAATAGTGTCAGTGACTGGTTCTTATCCATGGGATGGGTTTCAAGTTGAGTCAGTTACTGGTTGGCCATTCCCTCAGTGTCTGTGACATCTTTGCCCCTGAACTTCTTGTAGGCAGGACAAATATTGGGTTGAAGGTTTTGTGGGTGGGTTGGTGCCCTTATCTATTCAACTGGGAGTCCTGCCTGGCTACAGGAAGTGGTCACCCCAGGATTCATATCCCCCTGCTGCTAGGAGTCTCAACTAGAGTCACTCCCATAGACTTTGTGGAGCCTCTTGCATCCTTACTCAGGATGATGTTTTCTAGCTCCTTCCATTTGCCTACAAATTTCATTATGTCCTTGTTTTAATACTAATTGAGTAGTATTCCATAGATGAACAACATTTTCTTTATCCATTTGGTTGAGGGGCATCTGGGTTGTTTCCAGTTTCTGGTAATTACAAATAAGGCTTCTATGAACATAGTGGAGCAAGTGTTCTTGTGGAATGGAGCAACATATTTGTGTATATATCCATGAGTAGTATAGATGGGTCTTGAGGCAGAACTATTTCCAATGTTCTGAAAAACATCCAAATTGATTTCCAGAGTGGTTGCACTCTCACCATCAATGGAGGGGTGTTCCCCTTTCTCCACATCCATACCAGCATCTACTGCCTCTTGAGTTTTTTTTATCTTAGCCATTCTGATGGGGCAGCACCTACTTTTCACAATTGGAGAGAAACAGATACAAAGGAAAAGAAACACCAAAATCCAGCAGCTCCCGTTAGTAAAGCAGATTACAGTGGGATGTAGCACGTCCTCATGTCAAGGTGAGAGAATGAAGAAAGTTGAACTAAACAATGGCACTGGGCATCACTATTTCCATCCATGGCATGTGTGCCAACATAAGCATGCAGCATATGAGGTGTCTCAGACACGCATGCATGGAAGAGTTTGTACTCAAAACTGTTTCTTTAGAAAGATCTTTGAAATAGATATGCAGACATTCATTATCCAAACAATATTGGATTTACATGAATGTATTGTAAGCACCTGCTTCTCCATTGTGAACATCTTCTCTAGAAGAGGAACAGAACTCTGTTCAGGATGGACCTTAATGCCTGGAATAGTTTATATGACATAGTGGGCATGCTATAAGCATATATTAAATAAACAAATAGTAGATAAGGACAATAAAGGATTATTAATCCCACATATAAGATGATTCAAAAGAGATAATATATATGCAAGTAGTTTATAGGCCATTAAATTATAAAAACTTATTTATAATTGTGCTCCATTGTAAAATTTCTGGCTTGACCATTATAACTTACTTTATTAATTCAAGAAAGGTGGAGCAGACCTAGCTAGTTGTCTGATTATAATATTTGGTCACATGTTTCCACTTCTTTGAAATTAGAAACTTTAGAACTAGTTAAAATACTTTGACTGATTCAATATGATTACCCCTGGTTAGCACTGAATGGTAATTAAGTCTACAATTATATGTTCAGATTTTCATATCTTTCTTGCATGTGCATTTTGACAGTAATTGAACAAGGCAGCATTTGCAATATCCACTCTGAAATTGTTTCACAATATTTCATTATACGCCAGATTAATTTGTTAAACTCACAGAGCAAATGAAAACTTCAACATTGATCTAATTAATCCAACTGTGGGGCTTTCCTGCTAATATGCCTCAGTGGGAAAAGCCCAAGGGTTGGGCAAAGTTGGCCGAAGTGTCTACAAAGGTTAGGTGTGTAATGGGATGGAGGAGAGTCAGATAGTATGCTTTGGTTTTGCTTTGAGTTATTATTTTTTCTCATTAAAAACCATATATTTCCAGAGAATCTGTATAGTGGGAGAATTAGCAAGCCTTGAGGGGATATGTATTTGAATCTTGTAAAGACTTGGGAAGTTTTTGCCTCTATCTGTCTGTCTCTCCCTCTCTCTGTCTTCTCTGTTTCTTTCTCCACTTTCTCCCTCTTCCCCTTCTACCTCCCTCTCTTTCTTCCTCTCTCTCCCTGTCTCTGTCTATATGTTTTAGAATAAAGTGAAATGACTTAGTGGAGACTAACCTTTTGAAATTCCACAGTTCTTTTTTTTTAAAAAAATGTATTCTCATGTGTCCTGCAGTGGATAAGTGAATTGACCTCTGGTTTTCGGGTCTATAAACTGCAACCTCAAACTACAGAAACATGCAATATGAACTCCTTTTAAGTACAAATGCTCTCTCTTGTGAACTGATAAAGAAAGCCACTCTCATTGGCTGAACAGCCTCTTTACATGTCCATCAGCTCTGTCATTATAGTTGTATTTGCTCATTGTGATCCACCACTCAACAAATGCTGAGGATCAGTAATAGTGAGTCAATGATCACTACAAATGCTAAGGACACCAAGGGGAGAGAAATTGGATCCAGTTTTTTTGTTTTTTTGTTTTTTTTTTTTTTTTTTTAACAGAGTTTAAAATATAGTGAAGATTCTCATGTTAATCCTATCACTCTCTAAGTATATAAGGGGACTATATTCAGAATAGATATAGCAATCTGCTGTGCTCTATAGAAACTTAGGAAGGCAGCATCTGCCCTTGTCAGTAAAGTCATAGAGGTCTCCTCTGAAGAAAGGATGCTCATGTTGAGATCTCTGTGGATGAGCTGTTGGTTCATTTTGACTGAGGGTGAGGGGGTGATGATTTGGAGGGGAAATAGCCTAGGACAAAGTTCTAAAGCAAGAGAGATTAAGGTTAAGGAAAGTATAGAAGTGGGACCACAAAGTGAGAGAGGATGGAGATTTGACAGCCGCATAGGCAGAATGTAAAAGGTGTACCTTTTGGATACTTATTATGTACATATAGTATTCTAAGTGCTTAATCATATTAACTAGATTAATTATTATGGGGTTTTGTGAAACAGGTATTGTTGTGAATCTCAGTTTCCTGGCTGGGAACCTGAGGTACAGAGAGGGTAAAGAATTGGGAAAAGCAGACTTCTACAAGTGGTAGAGGTAGTTTTTGAACATGGTCTTGCTCTAGAATAAAAATTGGGAACATTTGGAGGAGAAAGTATCTACTTACCAGGTATTTCTGTCTGAATTTGTATAATGACAAAGCACAGGGATTCATGGAGACGTTAGGGACTCCAGGCACTTTGTAAAATCATACAAAACATTTCTACAACTGTGTTGTAGGAAAGCAGCTAACTTCCATTAGGGATCTGAGATTTACAAAAATTAAAACCCATAGATCTATATGATTTAACTTTGTAGATCTGGATAAATCATAAGTAATTTGTGAAGATTTATTAAAAAGGAAGGAAAAAAGAGAAAATACACAGATCCCTTGTGCCCTTCCATGTGATGCCTTCGATGGTGATATTTGCATGATTTGAAGACAAATTACAACTAGGTGTGTGTAGACTTTAAATCTCATTTTGCCACTTGATAATTACATGACAGCAGATGAATCATACCAGCTGAATTTCCATTTCTATACTTGCATAATAAGGCCCCCATTACATCATATAGATAGAAGAATATAACATGTGAAGAACTGTGGCTGGCATGGAGCAGAGCTGGTGACTTTAGTCACTGGGATGATGCCTAATGCCACCTCTGGCAGAGCAATGAGCACTGTCTAGTATGTGTTAACTTTCTTTTTTTTTTTTTTTTGGTTTTTTTTTTTTTTTGGAGACAGGGTTTCTCTGTGTAGCCCTGGCTGTCCTGGAACTCACTCTGTAGACCAGGCTGGCCTCGAACTCAGAAATCCACCTGCCTCTGCCTCCCAAGTGCTGGGATTAAAGGCGTGCGCCACCACCGCCCGGCCCAACTTTCTTTACTAGAGTATACTTCAAACACACTTAGTCTCCACTGCCTTCCTCAGTATGGGCAGATCCACAGTTAATGAAAAGTAGTAGACCAGGAAAAGAGAAAGAGAGGTCAGGTTCCCAGTTCCTCTAAATCATCATTTCAGAATCCAGCTTTCAGTGCACAGGCTTAAGACAGAGTTCAGACTGTCAGACATGTTCAGTGCCAAGTACAATCCCGTAATCAATTTCAAGCTTCATTAGAAATGATCATTAATTTTGTACAGTGTTTAAAAGTATTTATATGGTTTTACTTAACTTATATATAACATATATATATATATATAACTTATATATAACACATACAATATATATATATATCTATATATATATATATTATGCCTAATGGAGGAAACTATGGGAAAGAATGGGTGTGCAGGGAGGAGAAAAAGAGAGGGAGAGAAGAAAGGATAGAAGGAGAGAGGGGATATAAAACAAGAAAGAGATGGAGGGACAGGATAAGAGGGAGGAGAAGAGAGGAGAGGAGAGAGAGAAAGAAAAGAGAGGGGAGGGAAAAGTGGTGATAGAAGAGAGAGAAGAAGAGAGAGGGAGAGAGAACAAAATAGAGGAGGAAGAGGAAAGAGGAGAGAGAAAGAAACAGAGAGAGGAGCAGAGACAGAGAAATAGAAGAAGGGAGCTCTTCCTGGGGCTGACTTTGGAGTTGGCCATCATGTTTGTGCTTAGAGTTTAGCTGACACATCAGCAGGTGAAGAATACACAAGCGAATAGACTTTCCAAGTATCTCAAAGTGAAAAGAACCTTCAGGTTCACTCTATTAAGAGAATAGAAATCCTGTATCTTTGAAGGCTTTTACTGTCCCACAGGACTAGGACCATGTGTGCACGTTAGATTTTTCTAGGGATTGTTTACCCCCCAGTGTACCTGAACCGGAAGAAGCCTTGGGGAAGTGTTCCTGTAATCATGCTGTTGAACAAGTCAGCAGAACTGGTCTAATTTACTGTGAATCCACTTTCTGCCACTTAATTTATGTTTAAGGGAAATTATTTAACCTTCTGTGTCACAGTTCTCTCCTCTGTAAAATGAACATGAATAATTCTCACATCCTCACTGAAGTTGAATGAGATGAACTTGCCTGGTGACAGAGGAAAAAATGTTCAGATACCAAACAAATGGCTGACACCATTAGAATTAGAATGAGCATCGGAATTAACACTGGTTCTTGCCACTGTTTTAAAATTATATTTTACTTTGATATTATAATTATGTTATTTCTCCCTTTTCTTTATTTACTGCAAATATTCCCCCATACCTTTCCTTGCTCTCTTTCAAACTGATTTCATTAATTTCAAACTGATTTTTTCACTGATTTTTTACTGCATATATGCATATCTATATACATATACATCTTCCTAAGTATAACCTGCTCAGTTCCTATAACATTACTCATATGTATGTTTTCAGGGTTGACCATTGGGTCAGGGTCAGAGGTTAGTAACCAGTCTCACAGCATTTGATTTACTGTTCAAATCCTAGGGCTATAGCCCTGAGCACCCGAATTATTTCAAGGACATATATTTGGGCCTTTTTGGGGAAGAGGATGCTAAGGATGTGCGCACGTTTACTCTCTACTATATTAGATGAAGTCACTGGTACCTTGAATACGCCAGCTTTTGAGAGTTTCCACTGTAGCAAGGGGCTGACCTAAGGAGATTCCATAGAGCACAGACGCCTTTCTACTTTCTCCAGGACCTGTTGCTTCTCCATGTTACTCCTGGCAACTTAAACACCAGATGCAGAGGTAGTCCTCCATTTTAGTTTAATCATAGAGGTACATTGAAATTTAGGATCCTTTTGACTCTGGAGACCTCTCTATGCTTGCCAATGGCAGAGACCTCACCAAAATGGGCAAGGCCACACACAACCTTGCTCTAGGGGCTGTACTTCATGTTACCGAGGAAGGGAGCCTGCTTGGCAGAGATGTAGAAAGCAAGGGGCTGAATCAGACTGAGACCCATTGCCAATGCCAGTTTGAGTTGGTGACTCTGGTAAGGCCCTGATTCATAAAGGTTGGGGAGGGAACTACAGGAGGAAGAGGTCACCATGTCACTGGGTGCAATGGGTCATATTGCAGAAGGATCTTGTTGGAGAGTCTTATGAGAGGAAATGATGTGGAATATAAACCTGTTTCTAGGTGTCTCTTAGGCCCTTAGAAAACAAACAACCCCTTCAGAGTCAGCACAGAGTCTTACTGACATCTTGAACTAAGAAATATGGTCCTTCTAGACCTTCACACTGGAAAAGTTCTTGTTAGTTATTTGTGTTGGTAGCATCATTTATAATAAAAACATTGGAGTTGTTAGCATAGGCTTAAAAATAATGCAACTCTGACTACACACTTGTACCCTATCACAGACTAAATGTCTGTGCCCTCTCTAAATTCATCAGTGAAGCTTGGATCTCACAGTGTTGCTATATTTGAGACAAAGTCTCTTTGGAAGTACTAAACATTAAGGGAGGTCAGAGTGGGGTCTGATATGTCAGAAGCTCTGCCTTTTCCTCTCTGTATACATAGACTTGTAAAAGAGAGGCCATATGTAAAAGACACTGGCCACTGGCAAACTCAGAGAAGATCAGAACACCTGCCTTGCTGACACATTTATCCTGAAGTCCACAGCCTTCTTGTGAGAAAAACCTTAGTGTTGTTTATGCTACCCAGACTTTGGTGATTGCTTATGATGCTGAAAATCAGTTCAGTCCCTTGTGCATGCTACATTCTTTACCTACCAAGTAAAATAGTTGGCCCTGTGGTACTATAATTATATCCTTTTTCAACTTTTGCAACTGACATTGACTAATATAGTATTTCCATTTAAAATTAGAATAGTGAAAAGAAGTCTGGGGTGAAACTGAATACATAAAATTTTAGGAATGTAAGAAGCAGATATCCACTTAAAAGGTGAAACTAGCCTTTGTAAAGTCACATAACAAAGTAATATCTTAAAATGTTATTCTTTTTGTCTTTCAGAAAGTGTCTTCTTTGATACAATGTTGACCATCTAGAAGAATCAATTTCTGAGAGACACTGATAGCTTCATGGGACATGTCATCCTTGGTAGATTATGAAGTGGTCTTCATAGCTTTTTTTCTGGAAAAAAATTGCCTGAGTGTAGGATTTTTCTGCCTAACATTAGAATGACTGACTTTTTCCTTTGTCCTATAATTATATACTTGCTTTCCACAGCATGACTAATTTCTGCATTATTTCAAAGTGATTTTTACAGCATAATGGCCCACAACATTTGCAATTATGATGTCTTCCACTCATAATTACCTGGTTTGTGTTAAATTTCTCTCTTGGTTCTCTCTCATCTTCATATTCTCACCTCACTGCTTCAGAAGCTAACATTGCTGTATTAGAATTTCAGAAAAATTGTGTTGTTCCTAAAAATATGGGGTTTGAAATAAAGTAATTGAAAGATTGGACTATGATACCCTCAGCTACCAAGTATCACATGACTTCTTTCTTTGAGTGATAATTTTTGAGAAACTGTGCCTTATGTTCTGTTATACATGTTACCACTTGAAGAAGAAAAATAAATGAGTATATGATACAACATTATATATGAAGGTTAAAAAGAGGAAATAATTTTCTTTCTCTTCACTCCTCTCTCTCTCTGTTTGCATATGTACACATGTTCCTCTCTATCTGGAGAGGTTTCAGATCCACAGTGGTGACAGAAAACAGATTACAGAATGATATATGCTGCATGCGACCTCAGTATACACAAAAGCCTCTGATATCATATACTCACTATTGATGTATGTATGCACACACATAAATGGAAAAAGAACTGGGTAGAATAAGCTCAAAGACTAGGTTTGGAGGAGCCCCTCTCTCAACCCATCTTCTTACCCCAAGGCTAGGCGTCTTGGTGTAAACCCAGGGTCTCCTACTTTCCCCCATTGCTCCTTTTGCCTATGTCCAATTCCTTGTGACTATGCAGGCCCACATGATCACTTCTTACTAAGTGTGCTGCAAGTATCTGCTCTCATCTTTGTTGTGTTGGTATTCTGCTCTTCGGTTGCTTTTGCTCACTCTGAATCTAGGCCTTGTGTACAGCTCTGGGGTCCTCACACCAGGCTGGGACTCAGGTAGGAGACCTCTAGCCTCCTTCATGTCCTCCATTCAAGTCTTCCCAGACTTACATTTGTCCCTGCTGCAGTCTACCTACAGGACACCTCTCTCCAAACCTGCTTTTATCCCTTAGAGACTCTGTCTCTTGATACAGACCCAAGGTCCCTCCTTCAGCTGTGGCTCTTTCAGTCTTCCTTCTAATCCATCCACTTCTTAATGAATCCCTACTGACCCAAAGAACAGCTCTGTCCTAGAGACTCCCACAGCCACTAGCTTGTCTTGGATGCAAAACTAGACTCCACCAGAAACCCACAGCCACAGTACTTGGCTGGTGTTCAGGACCCTACAGCTGACACATGTAGCTAGGATCCAGAGGGCACACAAACAACCAAAGTACAGAATAGCAACCTAATAAAGATGAGACAAGATATTTGCACCACACAAGGAAACACTTCAAATGTCATAGCTCTGGATTTCTAGATATGAGTGGGGGAAAAGAAAACAAAAATATCACCCCCAACCCAACCCAAACCAAAACAACATTCTTCTTCCAAAAATCAACAATCCAATTTCAATGCATCTCCCCCATCCCCATCTTTAGCTAAAGCACAAAATAAGGACTTCAAAAATAGCAATTATGAAGCTGTTTAAGAACTGTAGCCAACATTAACTATTTTGTGGATCCTTCTTTCTTTCACCCTTCTCCACCCATTTTCTTCCCTTTCAACCTGGTAGCACTATATTGGAGAGAAAAAAAGGATAGAAAGAACAGGGGGTGTCATTATTATTAGACTATTTCCTCCTAATGAGGGGCATTAAGTTCTCTGGGGTGGTTATGATCTTCCCTGTGAGTATATCTAATTTCTTCTTTACACAGGACTACTTAATAAACCATGGACAGCAACAACCAAAGGCAACCAACAACCCACCCCCACCTTTCAGGACCCTGCCATTTTTATACCCTCTAAAAAATCGCCAGAATTCCAATTGGAGAAACTATCTGCAGCTGGCAGAATCATGCCCCTGCTAGAGCATGAGAGAAGTCATAGTCACCCTCTGTGGACAATCTGCAGTAGCCCCATATCCCACCCCGGGATTAAAAGAAAAACACATTCCTATAATATTTCTGTGTTTTTCAATGAAACCAAAACTCCAAAATTATCACTACTAAAGACTTTAAAGACGATATGAATAAGTGCCTTAACGAAGACCATGAAAACACAAACTGTTGAGTGAAATAACGGAAACAATTTAAGCTGTCAGAGTAGAATTGCTAGAGAAAATCTAAACTGAAATAGATCTAAGCTGGAAATGAAAATGCAGGATGTCAAACAAAAATGTCTGAGGCATACCTAGCAATAGATCAAAAGACTTGAAAGAGAGAATTTCATGTCTTGAAGGCAAAATAGAAGAAATAGATAGCTTGGTCAAAGAAAACACTAAACGTTAAAAGAAAAATTAAGGAACAACATGTATAGGAAATCAGACTCTCTCTCTCTCTCTCTATATATATATATATATATATATGCAGAAAAAAGACTAAACCTATGAACAATGGGTCTTGCTGATGCACACCTATCTCATTCACATAGCGTATTCTATTTTTAGAGCCTTGACATGAACAAATGGTAAAAGAAGCAGGAGGAAGAGTCTCATGATCACTGTCTTCCTTCTGCTCATGAGAAGCTGCATGAGACATGGAAGGAAATCATGATCCTGTTTTCTCCATCAAATCACTTCTATTTGGACACATGTTATAACAAGTGATTTCCATCCAAGTCATAAATCAAGACTGATGCTATCAACTGTGTTTTCAGGAAGAGAGGTAAGACTGACAAGTTGCTGGAGGTGAAGAAGCAAAACAATATTTTTTTAACTTGGAGCTAAAAAGATGCCTGGTGGTGACTCTTCTCCCTACTTATATCTGTATCTGCAGCAGGTATTTTTTAGTGTGGTCAGTTCCACTTTCAAACAAAGTTAAGTTTTTGGAGAAAGACTAGTAGAATGGCAGCCTTTATGCATACATGTGTACATACAAACACATAAGCATGCACACATACACACACACACAGGGATACATAATACATATGAGTTTTGAATATCCTGTAATTTGAATCATCTATGAAGGAAAACTCATTACAGCTGCATTAGGTCCTTTAATGTTTTTCATGGCAGCTCAGTCAACTCTGCTCCCTCTGACAGGGTATGGCCTTGCCAATTGGCTGCGGAGTCTCCTTTCAGGCATCTGGACTCATGTACTAACTGGCCCCTGTTGGAATTTGGGCATCCTTCCCTCATCTAGAGTTAATCATGTGACAGGCAAGATAGCTAAGCCTTTGCAATAGACTGTGCCCATCTTTTACAGGAATGCCAGCGAAGCATTGTAGAGGAAAATTCATTTTAGTTCCCCACTGTGCCTAATTATAAATGAATGGTTGGAACATTTAAACATGCCACAAATGAGTGACTAGACTCTCAGCAGCACACAATTCTCCTTTCTCTGACTTTAGATTAACTAACTGACATCCTTCATCTTTAATTTCCATAAATTAGTCATTGCCCTTACTCAAAAGGGCTTATATTTGTTAGTTCTTCCTAGGCTAAGGACTTACATGCACATCAGTTAATTATGACCCACGGGAAATATCTGAGTGTCTCACTCTCCTGACCATCTTTGGGGACACTTTTAATTCCAGCTTTGTTCAATAATAAGTTCTTAGAAAAGAAACAGTAAAGACACCGTTAAGAACAATTCAAATCTTGTTTTTTCACGTGATGTTGAGGATGAACTCATGGCTTTGCACATGCTAAGCAAGTACTTGATCTCTGAGTTGTATCCACAGCCCAGAAGCTTATCTTTATTAATTCATTCAGTGCACATTGAGTACCAAATTTCAGGGATGGTGCTAACTTAGAGAATGAGGTGATACTATAAAGATAATCCTGTTTGCTTGAGATTTAAATCCTGGTAGGAAGATGTCTTCAAATACATGTAGAAGGTTTACTCTTACTTAAAATTGCATTTTCCCCCAAGAGCTAAGAGGCTAGTTATATCTAAGAGTTAGGTTAGCATGAGATAGCTAGGAACATTCCTGAGAGGAAAGCTACAGGAACGAACAGGAAACAATCTGATGAAGGGAGGGGAAGTCGTGGGAGGTTGGTGCATCTATAGCACAGAGTGGATGAGAGGGGTGAAAGGGACGCGTGAGGGGAGATGTTCTTTGGCCTTTGCAAGAGTTCTAACTAGCTTTTTTACTTTTGTGTTGAAGTTGCTTTGAGTTACACAGATTTTTTTTTTTTACACCTGCCTATCTTTGTACTTATGGTGAGTTCAGAAGGCACGAGAACGCCTTTGAAATCACATCATGTACCACAGTGAAATATGCTAAATGTGTTGTATTTTTGCTGGGTAGGCTGGGCCACCAATGCCCTGGTGAGTTTCCTGTTCTGTATTCTATCAACAGTAAAAAAAAATGATAAAGTTAAAACTAGTAAAATATAGTAGTTTTGGTCTGGCAAAAGCAATTTTCCCTAATTTTCCTGCCAAAACCAAACTGCACTGAACCAAACCACCACTACCCCCCCACACCACCACTACCACCAAAAACCCAATAAACAAATAACCAAAGAGAAAATTACTTAAATATAGCTATGCATCATTTAACAACAGGGATCCATTCTAAAAAATATATTTTTAGGTGATTTTGACATCACTCAAATACCATAGAGCACTATTATAAAAGCAGGTGTCTGTTCCATACTGTCATATGTGCTGCCTGTAGGTGTCAATACTGTTAAACAGTACAGGATTGTAGATGTCAATGTTAGTTACTATAATTTTGCTTTGACAAAATTCCTGATAAATGCAACTTCAAGGAGTCAAGGTTTAGTTTAGATTAAAATTTTGAGAGGAACATAGTCTGTTGCAGTCGGATGTTCTCTTGGCTAGGATAAGAGGATGCAGAACACACTGCATCTGCAGGAAGAGGCAACTATTAGTTCTCAGCTTGTTTTCTCACCCCCCTCTTTATTCAGTACAGGACACCAGTCCTTTAGACAGTATCATTCACATTCAGGGTGAATCTTCTCTTCTCATTTAAATCTTTCTGGAAATTCCCTGGAAGTAGTATCTAAAGGTTTGTCTTCTAGTAAATTTTAAATCCAGTCAATATAGTGAAGATTAATAGTTTCAATGGCTTTGAATGAGAAACATTTCTCAAACTTTCACTATGAACTGATATTAATAAGAAGCTTTGCTACCTGCTGGTACTGGGATGTAGGTTTTCTCAAAATAAGAGTAGCTGAAGTATTTAAATTTCATAACTGTAGTTTGGGAACCTAATGAATATTTTGATGAATTTTATAATAATTTCATTTGTGACATCTCAATTATAATTTTAGACTAATTTTTCTGGTAGAGGATAACCTAGAACCCCACATCATATTTAATTTTTAAAACAAAAAATAAATTAATATTGAAATGGTTTACCACTTGAAATTAATTTTAATGACCTGCTGGTCTCCATGCTGCTGAATTAGAACCTATGAATTTAGATATGTAGCTGAGCTTTTTAATAAGTTCTTAAGAATTATGTTTGGATACTATCAGATTCATACAAAAATTAGATTTTGGATTTTAATTAGTTTATCCTGAAAGTGTATCTCTGAAGTTAACATATTCAGTAACGCTTCATGAGAAGCAATATACAGCTTTTGTAGGCAAAGTAAATCAGTGTTAAAAATGGTTAAAAAGCATGAAATGGTTGTTAGAGGTCAACTGAATATTACTAACAGGATGCATGGCTGGTGAGACCATCCTCAGAAGCAGTGCAATGAAGCTCACCCATCTTTAAATTCCTGTTATTGATGCATCAATTGCAGTGATTTATGCATTTTTTAACCTTAGTTAATTATTGGGATACCATAATGTGTCTAGAAATAGCAATTCTTTGTGTACATCTTAACAGTTTGAACACATTTAAAGTTGTCTCTTACATACAGCACCCCACCAATAGTGATTGAATTCATTTGTAAGAAGAACATTTCAGAAGACTACAGTGTAAAGTTTTAGTGTGTAACCAAGACAAACTCTTGTCCAAGGATGAATTTAACCTCTGCTTTAGTCAAATAAACAGTGTGGAACCATCAGAGGAGTTCTCACAGTAAACACTGGCAAGAAAGCCACTGTAGACAGTATAGCCAGCACATTAAAGACAACAGCTGTGTCAGACATCAGGGACTTTGGGGTTCTTGAATGTGGGATACAGAGGAGTCTTGTGAGGAGAGGGAAGTTAAGATCAGACATGAGTTTTTCATAGAGCATTGCTTCTTAACTTCAACACTACTGAATATTGACTGGATAATTCTTTGTTGAGGGAGATTGCCTTCTTCATTGTAGAATGTTTAACAGCATCAGTGCCCACTAGATGCCAAGAGCTTCCCTCTTTTTCAAGTCCTGACAACAAACATTATTTCCCTGAAGATAAAACTGTTCCTGTTTGGGAACTTCTGCTACCAAGAAACAAGAGAACATAGCAGTCAGTAATGTGGACAGCTCTGATATTATGCAAATATATCACATATTTGCATAAATATAGGTACCTCTGTAACATCAGCTTATATCACTCTCCTAACAGTCAACACTGCTTTGAGCTGCTAATATATCCATTGAGAAGTTTCAAAGAGTATACTCACTGTCTCCCATCTCCAAAACATAATCTTTCTTCAGGACTCTGGATCTCATTGAATGTATCATGTTAGAACACCAGAGTTAAAATATATCACACTTTCTGTATCCATTCCTCTGTTGAAGGACATCTGGGTTGTTTCCAGTTTCTGGCTATTATAAATAAGGCTGCTATGAACATAGTGGAACATATCCAACATATTATATGTTGGAGCATCTTCTGGGTATATGCTTAGGAGTAGTATAGCTGGATCCTCCAGGTAGTAATGTGTCCAGTTTTCTGAAGAACCACCAAACTGATTTTGAAAGTGGTTGTACCAGCTTGCAATCCTACCATCAATGGGATAGCTTTCTCTTTCTCCATATCCTCACCAGCATCTGGTGTCACCTGAGTTTTTTATTTTAGCCATTCTGACTGGTGTGAGGTGGAATCAGCTATTAAAAATGATGAATTTGTGAAATTATTAGGCAAATGGATGGAACTAGAAAATATCTTGAGTTAGGTAATCCAATCACAAATGAACACACACACTTGCTGATATGTGGATATCAGCCCCAAAGCACCAAATACCCAAGACACAATTCACAGACCACATGAAGGTCAGGAAGAAGGAAGACCAAAGTGTGGGTGCTTCAGTCCTTCTTAGAAGGGGAACAAAATACAGGAGTAAATATGGAGATAAAGTGAAGGGCATAGATGGAAGGAAATGCTATCTAGATACTGTCCCACTTGGGGATTTATCCCATATACAGTTACCCAACCCAGACACTATTGTGGATGCCAAGAAGTGTTTGCTGAAAGGAGTCTGATATGGCTGTCTCTTGAAAGGCCCTGTTAGAGCCTTACAAATGCAGATACATTACAGAGGCAGATACAGCCAACCATTGGACTGAGCACTGGGTCCCCAATAAAGGAGTTAGAGAAAGGACTGAAGGAGTTGAAGGGATTTGCAGCCCCATAGAAAGAGCAACAATATCAACCAGCCAGAGCCCCCAGAGCTCTGAGGGACTAAGCCATCAATCAACCAAGTAGTACACATGGCTGCAGCTGCATATGTAGCAGAGGATGGCTTTGTCATCATCAATGGAAGGAAGGTCCTCTGTCCTATGAAGGCTTGATGGATGTCCCAGTGTAGGGGAATTGAGGGTGGGAGGTGGGAGTAGGTGGGTGGGTGGAGGAACACCCTCATAGAAGCAGTGGGGGAAGGAGGATGGGATAGGGAGTTTCTGGGAGGGAGGAACCAGGAAAGGGGATAACATTTGAAATGTAAATAAAGAAAATATGCAATAAAAAGAGAAGGAAACTAGAGTTTCTTTTGACTGTTTCTTCTTCCTTGTCTTCTGCATGTGATCAACCAGAAGAGTCTGCCTCATGCACATAGGACGGATAAAATGGACAGAACTCGAGACTTTCCTATTAAATGAGCTAAGCCAGTCTCCCAAATACAAGTGTTTCTTGCTTTCTCTTGTTTGTGGGGAGAAGACACAAAAGTCAGAGGAGTATAATTAGTGCTGTGAGAGGAAGAAAGCCAGAAAGTCTGGAAGGATGCTAGCTACTAGAGGGGACAACCGTCATCAGCTCTGTGGTAGACATACAGGGGAAAGTGCTAATGGAAAACATCACTATGTATAATTGATATATGTCAATAAAATATATGTAGAAAAAAATCCACTTGATTCTTACCATCAAATATCTCCCGAATTCAAATAGTTTCCACCACTGTTACCACTGTGGTCAAATTGACACTCTTTTTTTTTTTTTTTTTTTGCCTCCATTATTAAATCTGGAAGGGCTAAGTAGCTATCTCCGGTTTCTTCTGCAGCTAAGGGTGCCCAGTGTGACTTATTTCAGAGTAATGAGATTTTAGTAGGATATCATCTGAGAGGTTTTGAAAGATGCTATTATCTAATAGAAGTCACAGGCATGTTTCAATTGTCCCTTCCAATCACTCAGCTGCCCCAAAGACATTTCATGCTGAGAGCTGGAACAGTTATCCTGAAACCCCTAGGAAAAGGCCAATGGAGTCCACAGAGTGCTAGTCTGACATTTCTCAACCTTGAGACTCACGGCTATCATGATCTTTGCTTGTAGAAGCCACTTTCAAGTCTTTCCACAGAAGTACTAGGCTAGCTGATCATGGAGGCACTGGCTTTGTGATACTTTCAGTGGTGTTGGTTCTCTAAATACTAGTTACTTTTCTAGTAGAGTGACATAAAGTGATGTGTGTGGCTTGGTCCCAGATCCAAAATGGACTTTTTATTTGTTTTGCCTCATCTTAATAGTCTTGCCAGCATAGATTGGCCCAGGAGAGGAGCTTGCCCATCCGAAGTACTCCTTCAGAGGGTGTAGCCGCCACACCCATTAAGCTTAGTGCAGGAAGACGCATGAGTGCAGGGAATGAGCCAGTATCTGAATAGCAAAACGCTGGCACACAGCGAACTCTTACTTTCCATTAGGCACTCTTGTACCAGCAGCCTCTAGCCTGAGAGAGCTTCATCACGAGGCTGAATCCTGACTGGCTAAAAATTGTAGTTCATAGATGTGCACTTAGGCCTCTTGTACTTTAAACTTGGCACTTTGTACCACTGGGTAGTATTGCCTGAGACCCTGGACTGTGTGCCTGGAGCCCCAGTCTTGCCAGTGAAGGAGAAACATTGGCAGAGACATACAGACAGGACAGAGAGACAGCATCTTCCAAACAATCTCTGTGAGACAGTCTGTTCCTATTTTATAGGTATAGGAGATCATAAATAGGGAGAGAGCTCTGTATACATGTCCCAGCTTTTGCTTCCTTCTTTCTGTTACATTTGCCATTCCAGTTGGGTCAGGAGTGGATGCTCATCTTTTGGAATAAAAGACCAGTAGGTCATTGAGAACTCTCACATTCTGTGACTTTCCCTGGGATCATCAAGTGACAGTTCTCTCCACAGAAGGCTTAAAGAGTCAATGCCCCACGGTAGTGCACTAAGTGGCTTTGTTACCTGGAATAGGTATTTATGAAGGTGCTCGATTCATTGATATTCCTGTTTATTAAAAGATACTCTTATAATTTTGGTTGCTATGATTACATGAAATTTTAAAAAGTTAAGGAAGGCCTGGCAATTGATAAATATTCAGTGGTAATAATTTCTTATTAGAGAATTTGAACAGGCTACCATTTTAGAATCCGGCTAGATCTGTGCATATGGATTTAATGAGAATGAAGGTAGCACTGATAGCAGATGAGGACGGTTCCCTGTGTCTTCAGAAGAGACAGGCTCATGCTGCTGTCAGTGATGACCTCTACCTGACCTGCCTGGAGCCATTGCCCTTCTGAGTCAAGGCGCACATGGCTGAAGTCATTTTGGTTGCTCTACCTCATTTTGGTACTACTTGTGTAGATCCTGTGCTCCAGGCCCTAACCATTCTGCTTTGTTTTACTAGGTGTCTGTGAGCTATCCTGCTTGTTGACCAGTGTGATGTACATCATGTAGAGCTGTTGAGTTCCAAAGCTGGTCACCTGATGCTTGAGCCCAAGGGAAAACATATTAGGCTCATCTGTGCTGATTCATAGAGGGGACTTTGCAAAGGGCAGCTATAACCCTGGGCTAACAATCAGATGACAGGGTGCCTAGGGTTTCCTTAGTTTAATTTGTAAAGCTGTCCACAGCATGCATGGAAGAATAAGTATATGCGGGGGAGAGGGGGAGAAATGTTAGGAAGGAAATGCAGGAAATTGACTAACAGGAATCTGCTGGGTTCTCAACTGTTCCAGGAGATAGCTGCCGTCACCTTTGCTTTGCCTCCAGCCTTCTGAAATTATTTTTAGCTGTGGGTGAGATTCTTTCTTCCTCTCTTTCACATCCAGTGCTGTCCTGGATAGCAATCAAGCGTGAGGTCAGCGCCAAGACCTGTGTTGGCAGTGTTTCTGAGTAAGAGCCAGGACTCTTCTAAGGCATGTAGCTGCAGGCCACTGGGAGGAACCATCTGTGACCGGAAGACAAAACAGATGTGTACTCCTGCCATGTTGAGAGAGGGGAAAAGTTCCCACTTAATATTCCACATTATCCTAAGGAGACTGAAAGGGACGTGGGATTAGGGAAGGGCAAGGAGAGGGAAGATGTTGCTTGAACACACACAAGTCCACTGGCATTCTATGGCTGGTCACAGATTGATAGTGTTCTTTCTGAAGGAGATATTAATTTCTGATTGAGGTGCAGGCATCAGTGCAGCTGTTTTATGTGAAATATTTAGTCTTCAAAACAGTCTTGTCTGCTGAGTGAGACCATTTTCAATAGACAACGTGTAGGGCAGTCATGTGACTTACACAGGGTCAGGCTTTATACAGCCCCCTTAGCTGTACACATTGTGACATAATTACCTATCAACAAGATAGGTGAAGTCTATAGAATGCTTTTGTGATCTGGCTATGATCTCAACCACTGTGACTGTTGGGTAGTATTACTTCCATCCTTTAAGTGGGGAAAGTAAGATTTTGAAAATTTAAGAAATTTGTTATGTGTCTCTGGACAAGATACTTGACCTGCCAGGGCTCTCTTTTCTAGTGCTATGCTTAGCTTGAATGCTAAAATGAAACAGAGAGAAGAAAAACAAAAGTTGAGTTTCTGTGTTGAAAACAGAAGCAACTTGGGGGGAATGATCCACATTGACAACTGTGCACTTTACAAGGAGACATTGTTCCTCATGTTTCTCCCAAGCACATTGAAGGGAAACAGAGCCCAACTCCTGCCCTGAGCCCTGGCCCAGGAAGCTTAGATGATGGAGATTCATATGGGTGAACTTTTCTTCAGCTGTGGAGGGCACCTGGGGTGCTCCTACCTCTCTCAGAAGCCACTTAGGGTGCCAAGGTCAAAATAAAAGCGTTTTATTCTATGGTAGTTGACCCAAGAAATCAGGCCAATGTAGGGGTAATCCTGGTTCTGCTACTTATAAATTAGATTTAATCTATAAAATGAGCATTATCAATCTGTTGCAGCTTCTAAGAGAAAGCGTGCCTAGTTCTTAGCACAATGGCTGGTCCACGGTGCACACTGACCATGGAAACACTGAAATTTTTGTTGCGATTAATCTGTACCATAGATACTCAGAGCCAACTTTCTTCTAATATGCACATATTTTTTTTTCTAGTGAGGGATGATAGTATTGACTCCATCTCTCGAAGTTGTACAAATTATAGAATTTAAAACAGAATTTAAGATTGAGTTTTGACTGCCTTCATTTCACTTTCTCCAAAGACTAGACTACAGCTATAAATTTGGACTCAGTATTACAGTTATGCCCCAACAGTTCCAGTGAGAAGGGACAGATCTCCACATGCCAACAGTCTAAGGAACAGTGCTGATTTCTTTTTTTCCAACTCTTATTTCTTTCAGTCAGATGATTCTGTGTTTTTTTTTTTTTTTTGTGGGTGAGAGACAGAGTCTTGTGTAGCCCAGGTTGGCTTCAAAAACACTATAGAGCCAAGAATAGCCTTGAACTCCTTCTCCTGCCTCTACCTCCCCAGAGCTTCTATTGTAGACTTTTGCTACAATACCTAGTTTTATGCAGTGCTGAGGATCAAGCCTATGGCTTTGGGGATGCTAGGCATGAATTTACTAATTGACCTGGGGTGAACTTGTGACACCAGTCACTTCTGTTTTTTTTTGAGAAGAATGTGTGTTGTTCCTGTGACATGGAAGCCAATAAGCCATGGACACAATCCAGAGGATGCTTTGTAGTGCCAGATAGTGTCTAATGCAATGATGTCATATGGTCTCATGTAGGCAGACACAACACTTTCTTCATTTCCTTTCATGTTAATTATATATATGCATATATATATTAAAGCAAAAGTGAAACCTGTTTATGTTTGACAAATTTAATTATCATCCCATGAAGAAGCGACAGCCTTGTCTTCCTTTACAGCATTTCTCTGTTCTTTGCTGCTTTAGCTCGTCTCTTTCGTCAAGCATTCTTAGGCAGTTTCTTTCTTCACCTTTCTGAATTTTATCGTTATTTCTTTTATTTTGCCATCCTAATATAATCAAATCATCTCCCCATCTCTGTCATCCCTCTAAGCCCTTTTATATGCCTCTCTTTGATCTCTTTCAAATTCATTACCTATTTTCTTTAATGGTTGCATTCACATATATTTCTAATACATAAATACACTCTGCTCAATCTATATGATGTTACCTGCATGGATGTTTTCAAGCACTACCTTTAAAAATGCTTTATTTTATGCATATGATTGTATGCTTGCATATGTCTGTGTAGAACATGAGTGCATTGTCCAGGAGGCCAGAAAAGGTCATAGGATTACCTGGAATTAGAGTTATAGATAATGGTGAGCCTCCATGTGGTTGCTGAGAATCAAACCTGGGTCTTTTGAAATAACAGCCATCTCTTCCAATCCATTGGCAGACCATTTTTTTGTTTTGTTTTGTTTTACGAGACAGGGTTTCTCTGTGTATCCCTGGCCATTCTGGAACTCACTCTGTGGACCAGGCTGGCCTCCAACTCAGAAATCCGTCTACCTCTGCCTCCCAAATGCTGGGATTAAAGGCATGCACCACCACTGCTCAGCTGGCTGACCATTTTTATGTAAGTGAATACATACAAGCTTATATTTTTTCATTGATTTTAGTTTCAAGCATGGCTGAGAACAACATTTATTACTCAATCTGTGCATCTTCATACTTCTGCCTTTATATGTATACACACATACACACACATGTACATATGAACACACACATAAATTGGTGTAAAAGCTATTGTAGAATATAGTCCTAGAAATTGAACTGCTTATCTCCTGGAAATGTATTCTGTGAGCTTGGATAGAAATGCAAAATTACTCTTGGGAGAGATTGTAGCTTCACTACCAATAAATAAGAATGATTCTTTCCTTACACATTTGCCACAAAAACGTTACTAGTCTACTAAATTTTGGCAATCTTTATACACTTGGGAAAACTGACTGGAATGCCAAGACAATTGTGATATAAGTTCTGAGGTTCTGAAACAAAATAATCGCCACATATTGACTGTGAGGGCAGATACTTCTGTACAAGTTCCAGATCTTTTCTTTAATTCTTCATTACAGGGTTATCTGTCAAGTTTACCTTCTTGGAGAAATTAATTCATTGATACTATTCTTCAAAGCAATCTGCTAAAAAACTAGAGGCATAGAATCAAGACAAAACTCAATCTGGAGCCATAGTCTCCAAGTGAAATTTTGTTAGTGTCTAATTGGAAAGAATGGCCATAGCAACTAGAAACAATTTGGATACTGCCTCTTAAACACGAAGCAAAGTTTAGGAAAACCAAATATTAAGTAAAAAGGAAAAAAGGTCATCAAGAGTTTATTAGTACAGTGGTTTGAATAAAACTGCTGGTTGGTTTCCAGTTGGTGGAATTGTTTAAGAAGGATTAGAAGGTGTGGACTTGTTGAAGCAGTTTTGTCATTATGGGTGGGTGCTGAAATTTCAGATGTTCATGGACTAACCTTCTGAAACTGTAAAGGAGCCCCCAGTTAAATCTTCCTTTTATAAGTTTCTGTGGTCATAGAGACCCTTTATAGCAATAGAATAGTGACAAAGACAACCAGTATGGGTTATTCTAATCCTAAGAATTAGGCAGAGGTGAGAGAAGGAAAGAAGGAGGAAGAAGAGTAATAGAGGAAGAAGAGGAGTAGGGGAAGAAGAGGAGGTGGAAAAAGAAGAAAGAGAAAAAAAATAAATTGGAAAGGAGAAAATTGGTTGTCTTTGCTTTCAGATGACACAATAGCTTGGAAAACCATTAAATTCCACACAGAAAACCACAAACAAAACAAAACAAGTAAATGAATAAACAAACAAGCCAAACCCCAAACAACTACCACCACCACCACCAAATAGCAAAAATCTAAAGCCAACCAACCACTATCAACAACAAAAACCAAACTGTTCAAATTGAGAAATAAATCAGTTTCAGGATACAAGATTAACAGGCAGCATTTTAATATAGTAGTAATGAACTAGTTGAAAAAGGTGTTGTTGAATGAATGAAGCAGAGTCCCATGGGCCATATGAACATTTTTTAAACTTATAATTGTAGTAGAGATATAAAATAAGCTTTTTATTGTATAACATGAGTTTATTAGCCATAGTTATGATGCTATACAGAAGATTTCTGGGGTTTATAGTGCTCATTACCTCTCCTTCTCCAAGACCCAGAAAACAGCTATTCTACCTTGCTTCTAGGAGTTTAATTTGATAGACACTACTTTCATCTTTTTGTGTTTGGCTCCATTCACTAAATATAACACCCTCAAACCTCACCCATGTTGTTGTACATTGCAGGCTCTCCTCTCCTTTTAGGATGAATAATAGATGCAGTATCTAAGTACCAAATATGATTTATCCATTCTTCTACTAAAGGATATATGCCATCTTTGCTGTTGTGATTAATGCTGTCATGAGTACAGAATGCACAATCTCTACCACATCCTGATTTTAACTCTTTTGGATAAACATCCAAAAATTGGAATTGCTGGGCCATATGGTAGAACTCATATTTTATCTCAAGTGTGAGGCTCTCAAGTGGGAGATTCATATGATTTGGTTCACATTTCAAAAAGATCAGTTAAGGTGTCATGTTGAAAATAGCATAGGTTTTCACAAACAGAAAGCTTGGAGAACAGATAAGAGTTATTACAGCAATCAAAGATAAGAAGGTCAGGGTCATATAGAGACATTTGGGATTTTCACTGGAGAGTGTCAGCAAAGTGAAGATGTACGAGTGGCCCACATTTGCTAGGCTACTGTGCTTTGCTATGAGTCTGTGGCTTCGCAGAGGGAAATCTGTGCAATACATCCACAGGGACTGCTGCTGGCCTTAGCATTGGAAGTAGCTCACACTGAATGGTAGTAAATTTGGTCTATTTCTTTCTCATTTCTGGCTGTTTGATGGGTTCTATTGATGGACTGGGAAATCTGCAGAGGAGAAAATATGTGGGATTAAACAGATAAGATGTGTGGAGCTGGCATATTTACAAAGGTATGCATTTGCTGATGTTTATGCTCAGGAACATACTGTGTTATGTTCTAGAAGGAAAACTTGGGATCCAGCTCAAGGGAGGTCCCAAGGCTTGGCACTATTACTGAGGCTATGGAACACTCACAAAAAGGACCTATCATGACTGCTCTCTGAAAGACCCAACAAGCAGCTGAAAGAGTCAGATGCAGATATTTGCACCCAAACAATGGACAGAAGCAGCTGACCTTTGTTGTCGAATTAGGGAAGGCTAAAAGAAGCTGAGGAGAAGGGTAATCCTGTAGGAGGACCAGCAATCTCAATTAATCTGGACCCCTGAGATCTCTCAAACACTAGACCACCAAATAGACAGCATACACCAGGTGATAGAGGCCTCCAACACACATACAGTAGAGGACTTCCTGGTCTGTGTTCATTCAGAGATGATACACCAAACCCTCAAGGGACTGGAGGTCCCAGAGGTAAGGTAGGGTGGGGGTGTGGGGACATCCATGTGGAGACAGGGGAATTGGGGAGGAGTTGTGGAATGAGAAGCAGTCAGACGGTGAATTGGGGGAGGGGGCGGGGAATGGAATATGGAGTGTAAAAAAAATAAATTAATTTAATAAAAAATAAATTAAAAAAAGGAAAAATTGTCTGGTGAGATTCTGCTATGATTCTTTAAATACATAATGACAAAGGACAGGACCAAAGAGTTTGAAGAACATATCTGTTCCTACGTTCATAATAGGAAACAAGAGCATTTTGGATGTTGACTATTTGGAAAGTGTATGGGAACTTTCCAGATGGGTAGGTCTCAATGTCTGTAGCTCACTTTAGAGGAAACCTTCTAGATAATAGGCAGATAAGCCACAGTCAAATGAAGCAAGTCATAATCAGGAGAAGAGCTATGAATGCATGAAGAAAGATATCTGTTCTTTGAGGGAGGATCTATGTGGAATTTTGACATGGTGGTCAGAGAATATCTAAAGACAGAAGATGACAGGGGCTTCAGATCCCAAATAAAAGGAGTTATGCAGCTAACAGGCTTAGATGGTCTACCTATGGCCATCACACCCACTAGGGAAATGAATCAAGTGTTTTTGAGTCTTCATTGGCTTTCCTATTGCCCTATTGTCATCCAGAGATTGAAAGAACATTTGGGGGCAAATATGATATTATCATGAAAAATAAATAGCTTTTATAAAATATTCTGCATTCAGAAGTTAAAAGAACTATTAGTTCATGCTTATCAATCATTTCCTGTGGGCTACTAACTCTTCCAAGAGCTATACATCTACTTGAAACTTTGCATCAACCTATGGAATGTAAACAATTCTGTCTCTATTTTTTGTAAGTGTCAGATTCTAGGTTTGGTTACCTTAAGTTGGTCTAGGCCAAGGTCGTAGTAGCCAGGCTCAGTTCTGATAGCATGTACTGTTGTCATGGTAACATACTTCAGAGAGATTCTTAGTTTCTGAGAGACACGATAGCCTGCTAATTCAAAGCATCACTTCTGAGGTCAGTTTTCTTGGATTTTAATTCTGAATTCACTGTCTAGGATAATTGCACAAGTTTCTTTGAGCCTCAGTTTCTTCATTTCAACAATGGAATACAAATTTAGGACAATGTCTGGCCAATGTGAATGACAGGTGATTTTTTTCTCATTTTCTATCATGTGTTTCTTCTTTAGAAACATCAAATAGCTTTGCAAAGACTTTGAATTCAAGCTAGAATCTAAACTTATATCATATTTCCCAAGGTATCACAGGTATTCGCGATCAAACAACTTAGGAAACATATCTTAAAGAACTGTAATATAAGCCAGCATGTTAAAGACTGTAAAATCCCATAGTGGAGAAGGATTGAGATGGTTTAGTCACCTGTCTCCAGACAGATAAGTTTCCCCTGTCCCGGAATGTAATCACCAGATAGGAAATAATGAACAAATCAGAGCTTTATTAATAGGTTTATAACCTATTATAACGAATGAGAATCTGGACTAACAGGTTTACAACCTATTAATTAACAATTAGAAGGGAAATCATCAATTTAGAAATGAAAATAGATTGCCATAGGGAAGTGGCAACTTGAATGAAGAGTGAGAAATTTGGACGTTTGGTAGCAGTGGGATGCTAGCTGAGCACTTGCCAGTAGGTTAGAAGAATTATAGTTTTGGGAACTGGCTCAGTTCTGCAGTCTCTGGAGCAACAGGAGTTGAAGGTCTTAGTACTGGTGGGTCTTGGAGAGGACTCAACAGTACTAAAGAGTAAATTCTTATCTCCTGCCAGAATGTGGAATCTCAGAGGTTGATGCAAATGAGACCCCTGCTGGAATCTCACGGCAACTCTTAGATGCTAGAGCAGTGGGAACCCAAGCAAGTTACCTGCCTAACAGATACTTATGACATAGTGAGCCTCCAATAAGCCTGGCTCCTTGAGTCTGTCTCTAGTGAGTCTCTAAGGCCTTCCTTATTCTTTTCCTCCTTGAAGAAGGGACCCCGCTAATCTGAATGTCAAGAACCCACATACTCTCTTATATTGAGTAAAATGGGCCCTGATTGGGTCAATGTGTATGCAGGCAAATGAGGCACACAATAGAGCCAGTCTGGAAAGAGTTCTTAAATTTGGAGTGGTGACAGGGAGGGGTGGTAATAGTTATGGTGTGGTTGGTGGTGTGGTGGAACTGAGCTGGGTGTGTTCCAAATCATGTTGGTGGATCCCACCATGATGGTGGTATGGATAATCTACTGTCAGAAAGGTGTCATAGGACAGTTTTCACTCAGAAGTTTTGATTTTTTTGGTTGTTATGGTGACATTCCAATCATCTTTGTACTCAGAGCTCCTTCAGTGATCTCAGCCTGAAACTGTCACACTGATGTCACATCAGACTCCAATGGATGGTTGTCATCCTTGGTCATCTTTGGTCATCCTTTTTGACTGGGCCTATAGCCTGTCCTTGTACTAATTGGTGTGGGACTTTTCACAATAGTTTTTGTTGATCCAGGAGTTTCACATTTGAGTCCAGGCTATAGCTTTGCTGATAGCTGGGGCCTTCCTTAAACATGGCAGGATGTTGTCAGATGTAGCCTACCACTGCTATCTCCTTGCCCATAGGGCCTGAACTTCAGGTTATTATAAAATTCTGAATCTGGGGTCCCCTCCTACTTCTTCAATATCATTACTTCATTATTTCCTAAGTGATTAGACCATAGAGTATTTCATATGATTGCTGGATAATGGAAAGGGAAAGCCTTGGTTTTAAACTTAGAACCATTATTATTTTTTTTACCTTGGTTGGATCTTAGCCTCTTTAGGTCTTAGTATTCTCATCTGTAAAATAGAAATGATGATAGAAATGTGTTTATAAGGTATAGCAGGAAATGCATGGACAATGACCATACCAAGTAGGTCCTTAATAAATGTGAGGTCATTATTGCCATAACTACTTTATCTAAAACATGAGTACTCATATCAATAAACCTTTGTTATATTTTTCTGTGGCCCCAGTATTTGTTTCTTAAATTTATCAATCCTATTACAGAGAGAAGCTTTTGGTTGTATGTGTATTTAAATTGTGGAATTACATAGATTGCAAAGAGAACCACAATTGCCCAGAGCATTGCTTGGGGCCACACATTGGATTGCAGACAGTACCACACCAATTAAAGTGTTATTGTTATTTACTCCTCTCTGAACTTTCAAGCCTTGAGAGATAGGAGAGTTAGGCTGTGTGATCACCTCTGGTGTGGAGCCTGCTGTCACTAACCTCCCATCTTTGATGTTCTCCCAGCTTTTACTTCTGTGAACTCTCCTTCAGCCATTGTTTGTCACATCTAAAAGCTGCGACCCACGGGAAGAAAATTAAAGCTTTTTACAAAATCGTGCTTTGTGAGACATATCTATCCATCTTTTAGAGAAAGATCCAAATTGATTTTGGTATCTGGGTAGTGAGCCTGATTTTTTGAAATGATGACTAGACAGATACTGTAAAAATAAAATTCAGGAGATTCACATCTAAGACATCATTAATTTGCTTTCTTGTATAACTATTGGAGAGTACATCCACAGCTTCTGGGGGCCTCCTATTACTGTTAATTAATTTACTAATTAACATATGCATTAATTCATTATATGTATATTGAGAGGTTGCTGGGTACTAAGAACCATGTTAAGCTATTTAAGGGCAAAATCTACACACAAGGCTTGATTTATCAAAGTTCAAAGAAGTAAACACATATGTACAAATAATTTTAATTTAAAATATTTTTAAAGTAAGCAATGAATATGTGGCAGGAAAGAGTTTCTTAGCCTGGTAGATATAGCATGTCTTCCTCTACTCTTACAACCTCCTGTTACCTTTAATGTAATCTCTCTCCTTCTAGTCTCTAGAGAAACTTCCTCTTCCAGATAGCTTCAGAGAAAAGACAGAGTAGGATAGACTCAGCAAAAGGGCAGAGAAGGAGAGTTAAAGGAAGGCTTGCTGGAAATGCTTAGTTCATTTAAAAATTTATTAATTCTTTGAGAATGTCATACAATATGTTTTGATCATATTTACCCTTCTCAGACTTTTCCCAGATCTATCTGCCTTTCCCTACCCACTCAAATTTGTGTCTTTTAAAAAAGAATTACCAAGACCAATTTGTGCTGCCCAATATTTGTAGATGTGTGCCTTTCCATTGGAGTGTAGTCTACTTATTGGCACTACACCCTTAGGGAAAAATGACTCTCTTCTTCCTGTAGTTAGCAGTTTCCAAGGATGTCCACAGCAGGGTAGGATGTTCTGACCCATTCTTCTCTCTACTTGGGTTTGGTCTGGATTCGGCTCGCACAGACACAACTCCTCTGAGTTCATATATGCAGCTGCCCTGACGTGTCATCTGTCACTGCTGGCTCTTACCCTCTTTCTATCCCTTCTACTGCAATGATCTTTGAGACTTGGGAGGAGGGTGTGTGTTACAGATGTCCCTTTTAGATCTAAGCATTCTATTTCTTCTTCTCAGAGCCTTGGCCAGTGGTGGGTCTCAGCATTAACTAAAATCTACCACAGATAGGAGCTTCTGGGATAAAGAATGGAAGATGCTTTAATCTATTCATATAATGATAAGTCAGTAATGATCAGTATAATACTAGGACCTATTAGAAAATGAATGGCAGTAGGTTCTACCTTAGGACTTATGACCTGTTTAGGTATAGGTTCTTGAGTTTCATAACTTGTTCAGAAAGACATGGCCACTGTTCTAATAGTGGTATACACTTCATGGAGGTGACTAACCACTTTCTGGTTGATTTATGTTTTGTTCTACAAGAGGAAATATTTAATTATTTTGATATAAAAAAGATGATAAAGAAGATATGGGGTAAAGTGAGAGATGATTGTTGCTGTAGTTATTAATCCTCTCTAACCTTTCCGGTGGCAGTGGCACAAGTTTCTTGCTACTGCCCCAATGGAAAGATGCACACTCAGCCTTCAATTTTAATATGCCTTAATCAGCTCAATTGCTGATCCACTGTCAAACTTTCACATTGCTAATGCTTTCCTTTTGATACCTATGAGTTATTACTTACTAAAATCTATATTCCATCTTTGATACCCTAGACGTTGGGAGGGGAGGGCTGGGGCCACTCTTCCCTTGCTATTAAACGATTGGTATTCTGTCTTCTGCAGCTTTCAAGCCTGCATCCTATTCCTTTGCTGGCATGATTATTCTCTCTCTTCTCTCAGAACCCTTGCCTGCAAATCAAGTTCTGCCTCTGTCTCTCTGCCTAGCCACTGGCCAGAGGGCAACTTTATTTACCAATTAGAACCTGAGGGCAGGGAGCCTCATTGCTTACATGTGGGATTCTTGTGCATTTTGGGGAACCCAATTAACATAATACAACCATAAAACCAAATCCACAACTGATGCATCATAATGTAATACATGTTTATTGGTTGACTCTTGTTGAATGTATGGTGGGAGAGAATTTCTTACCTGTGGGTGCCAAAGTTTCTTAAAGGAAAAATCTCCAATGGGCTCTAGCCTTCAAAGGGTTTTAGATCTGGAGAATCACAGGAATTCACAGAGGTGCTAGAATAGATATGGCCAGGGAAAATATGATCCAGGATAAAACTTTTGAATTGGATGTTTAAAAAAGAGACAGATGTTGAAATATAAAGATTTAGAAGAGATACTACAATATAGGCATGGGGTACCTTTTCAAGAAGGCAGCAGGATAGAAAGTTGCCATCAGGATTCATAGATGCAAGTCATCTTTGGTTTATAGAGCAGTAATGAAATAAGCCCTGAAGAGCTAGTCAAGGGCAGCATTCAGTGAATGTGTTGTTTGATTTTTTTGTCAACCTATACATATCTGGGAAGAGAAACCTCAGTTGAAGAAAATTCCATCATATATATTTTTTGTAGGCAGTCTGAAGAGCATTTTCCAGATTAATAATTGGTATGGAAGGCTTAGCCCATTGTGAATGGTGCTCCCTCTGGGAAGGTGGTCCTAAGTTAAATAAGAAAGTAGGCTAAGCATGGAGAGTAAGACAATAAGTAGCAGTCTTCCATGTCCTCTGCATCAGTTCCAGCCTCCAGTTTCTGCCCTGCTTGAGTTCCTGCCCTGACTTTTCTCAGTGAAGAACTGTGACTGTGACATGTAACCCCAATAAACCTTTTCCTTCCCAAGTTGCTTTCGGGTATGGTGATTTATCCCAGCAATAGAAACCAGACCACGAGTGAACTAGCCATTGAGAGAATATCAGTTTTGCCATAGAATGTTTCAGTGAACAGTGAATTGGTGGTGAACATGCCTAGCTTTTAGTTTGTTTTTGTATGATTGTGAGAAAGAGATACACTGTCATTGAGGCAAATTCTCTTTTCCATATATGTAGCTGCCAGCGGCCATGGGTTACTGGGTTCCTGAAAGGAAAGCTGGGATAGCGAGAGAAGTAAGGAGCTAAGACAGAGTTCTCTGATCAAGGCTCAATCTTCACTACTTGAGTCTGAATATAAAGCGGGGAGACCCGTCTCCCACTAGGTCAGGATCTCCTTGCTTTTTCAAGATCTTGTCAGGACAAATGAGCTCAAGCTGCTCAGCAGGTAGTGGCCCCTTGCAGGAAGCTGCAGGTGAGGCAGGACAATCAACTTTACCTAGGTATGAAGACTCCACCCTAAGTGAGCTAGCCAACTGTGGCAAAACAGGCCTCATTCAGCCCTCTCAAGGCTGGGGGAAGGGCACACATGTATATCCACGGGCACAGGGAACTATCTTTCAATGCAGATTCAAGGACCCCAGGTCCTGTTTCTTGCCTTCATAAAATTACCAGACAACACATGATCCATGCATGCTCTGCCATCTGGAACATTATAACCTGAGTGGATGACCCAAGCACAAGAAGAATGCTAGAAAGGATTTCTTGCAGTTATATGACATCCTGGGATGCAGTGGAACTGGCCTCACCTTATAGCTGTTCCACCTGCAAGGCAGTTGTCACTTTTCTTCAAAATGTAAATTTAGCACAGCCCTTGTTTTTTTCTGCTACTTAATGCCCTAGCTACTTTTCCTTCTCTCTTCTACTCTAATGGATTCCCGACAAATCCTGCTCATGTTAAATGAACAAAATCATTTTCTGTTTCTTACCCAAGAACCATAACTGACCCTGGGTGCAAATGCTCATCGTCATTCTGCGAGCAGAGACACAGTAGCTCAAAGGCATAGCAGTGGCAAAGCAAGCCCTTCCTAGTAAAAACCAGCATGTTCATTTAGAAGGTTCTACTTTTTTATAACTGTTTTCACCTTGTCACATAACTTCTCTCAAAGCAAAAGCAGGATAATTGTTATATTTTCCCAAATACCACAATGGAAAGCCCTGGGAGGTTAAGTGACCAGCCCAAGGCAGCAGAGCCTGTCAATTTTTAATCCAGGATTAAAACCAAGTGTCTAGTTTCCCAGTGTATGGGGGCAGAAGGTTCAGCCTCCCAGAGGCACAAAGCCCTTGGTTATCTTTCTTTAAAGGAATTAATCTCTTTTACTCTGAAGAAAATGGCAGTGGAGCTGGCTTGAATCCCCACCCAGTGTCCTTTTGTTGTGATCAGAAGTTTACACACAACTCTTTAGTGGTTTTATGTTTTTTCTCATAACCTAGGTGGCACCTCAGCAATCCTTACATGTGCCACTAATTCTTTGGTTGCTGAATTGGATGACTGCAGCTTCTTAGCTCTGCCAGCTTTTGGATACAGAAAGGAAAACAAACAGAAGACCAAACACCCTACCTCCCTGTAAAAGGGGAGAACAGAAATTCTTTCCTTTGGCTCTCTCAGTGTGAGTCTCAGTTCTGCTTTCTCATAAACTCCCATCCTATCCTGATGAAAATGGTGTCTTTGGAACACAGTGCAATTTTCTTTTGTGTCACTGTTGCACCAGTAGCTGTTGTAGGTCACAGGCTTTGCATGGAGGTGATGCTGATGATTGCCTTTCTCCTCAGGGACCATGCGGAGGACCTCCCAGCACCATTAATGATAATCAGTAGTGATGAAGGTTCTATTTAAGACACCAATTGGACCATTGGTGCTCCATGTTCAAGGATACAAGTGTTTTCTTCTGCAGAGGGGCTTTAGCATCAGGTGGTGAAGAGCAACCGATAGCCTTGACAATAACTTAGGAT